>NW_022964297.1:0-8988 GCF_012274545.1 Fukomys damarensis
TGATTTCCACAGTGGTTGCACCAGTCTGCACTCCCACCAACAATGAAAAAGGGTTCCTTTCTCTCCACACCCCCACAAGCACTTGCTATTGATTGATTTCTTCATAGCAGCCATTCTTTCTGGGGTAAAGTGGAATCTCAGTGTTGATTTCATCTGCATCTCTCAAATGACCAGTGATATTGAACACTTTTTCACATATTTATTTGCTGCTTTTACTTGTTTGTCTGACAGATGTGTATTTCAGATGCCTATTTTTGAATTGGATCTTTATATTGGGGGGCTTGATTTTTTTGAGTACTTTATATATTCTCGATAGTAGATCTTTGAGAAACAGCTGGTAAAAATTTTTTCCCACATTGTAGGTTTTTTAGCTCCATTGGTGGTTTCTCTTGCAGTGCGGAAGCTTTTTAAAAAGGTGAGGTCCCGGTTGTTGATTCTTTGTGCTAGTTCCTGTACTACTGAGGATTTGTTCATGAAATCTTGCCCTTTAACAGTGTCTTCAAGAGTTCTACCTAGATTCCACCTTATCCCAGAAAGAACAACTGCTCTCAAGAAATCAACCAATAACAAATGCTGGTGGGGCTGTCAGGAAAAAGGAACCCTTCTCCATTGTTGGTGGAAGTGTAGACTGGTACAATATGGAGATACCTCGAAGAAATAGGAACCTCGGTTCCATTTGACCCAAGCTATCCCTCTGCTGGTTATATTTCCAAAAGAATTATACCACATGATATATGTCTACCCATGTTTATAACAACACAGTTTATAATAGCTAAAACTTAGTAACAGCATTAGATGTGGACCTTAGCCAAGGAAAAATGATGAAAGAGGCCACTTTAGCAACTTATACCACAAACTGTATGAGATTTTAGTGATATTTTGTTTTGAATCTTGAGTTGGAGAATTTTCTAAAAATGAAGTGCCTTTTTATTATATTATTATTTTATTATATTATTATAAAAATGAAGTGATACGTGTGAGTTCCATTTCGTTTTCAGTGATGCGTTATGTATTTATTAATAAGTACACTATTTAAAGTAGTTGCTCAGAACCCTTTATCAGTGTACTTACTATATTCCTTGTAACGGAGGAATCAATGAGTAGAATAGCAAGCAGTAACTGATCATTTCACCTTTTCTTTTTTATAGTATTGTCAGAGTCTGTAATAGTTTATCTTCTTCTTTCACGGAACATGGTGCCTGCAGACATTATAGGTTGTAAAATGTGGTGTCAATTGTAGTAGAAGACACCGGTGCTACTCAGCTTCTAAAATTGCAGAGTGTTCCTCTTCATTATTTCAGTGATTTGTCCCAAACTATCAACAGTTTTGAGATTGAGATATTCTAGGCTGTTACATCTTTGTATACTTTCCGTATTAAGCTAGAAGCCTACTGTAGCTAGACGGTTAATAGAGTTAACTCATTCAAAGCTGAATGGAGATTGGACTAAGCAGCAGATGATTATAATACAGCAGTACCTTCACTTATGTTTCTTACCATTATACAAAAGGAATTATTATCCCCTATCTGAAATTCAGTCACTCTGTTGGAAGGTTATTTAGTAATACTTAGTACAGGCTGGGTATTTTTTTTGTGAAAAAAATTGTGGAAGACTTCTCTGTCCTTTCACTAAGCATAACCTCACTTAGGTTCTTTTAATGTCTGCTTTATTTTCAAATAATGTCAACATTATACCATTCCAGTTCCACTAGAATGGAGTCACCTTCCTTTGATTCTTCGTCATTTTCCCATCTAATTGACTGAACTCAGTTCATGTAGCTGCTCTAACCTTTTTTAGCTGTCATTCTTACTATGTGTTCTAACTGTTCCTTTTTCTCTTTTTCTGAAACAGAGTCTCACGATATAGTTGAGACCGACCTGGAACTCACTATGCAGCCCATGCTGGTCTCAAACTCAAAGCGATCCCTGCCTCAGCTTCCCAAGTGCTGGGATTACAGGCTTGTGCCACCATGCCTGGCTGTTTTTTTCAGTTCTCTTTTTTGTTGATCTTTTTCAGCTGGCTTCTGCTTCTTCATCATTGTGTCTGTTCCACAATGCCTAGTTTATAGTCATCTTCGTGAAACAATGTCTTTTTATCTCCATTTTGTAATAATTTGCACTTTGAATTCTTATGGCCCTTTATCCTAAGAAACTTCTTTTGTCAGTTTTGTCTTCTATGAAAATTTAAATATATGTCTGCAACATGGTCTCTGCCTCAGTGTATATTATTAAGTAGACTTTATTTCATTACCATGTTGTACAGTGATTGCTGCAGTAGAAAAATCTAAACAATTCTTTTGTATATGGTATACAAAGACCTTTTTGTCTGCTGACAGATGAAGCTGACCTTTATGTGATCATCAGAACTTCTCTCACTGGTTACAGTAGTTCTCATTGCCTACTTTTTCAGATATTGAGGGGGGGAAATGCATAAAGAGATTCAAGATGATTTTTTTAAAAAAATATGTTAGGATTGGTATCTGGATTTAGGGTGAGGTGTTTCTTAGTATAAATTTATGAAAGCAATTGCAAAGGACATGTGAATAGATTAGTACACGTTGACTTTTTACTTGAATTTTTCTAGTGGTTTGTAGGTTAGTGGAATACTTGGAATATGTTAAGGACTTCTAGGGAGTCTCTGAGGTATAGAACTCATAGTTGTCATTATGCAGCTTGTTTTAACATATATGTAGGTTACATAAATGCCAAAAAAGAAATGTAAATGGGTTCATGATAACTTAATCTCAGAAATGCCTTGATCAGAAAGGCCTCTTTAAAAGGTTAAAGAAAAAATTAACTTAAGCGCTTGTGTAACAATCTCAAGAAATAGTTGAGGAAGAAACAAGAAGGGGAGGAGTTACTGGAGAGTTTGAGTCAGGTTTATTTATTGACTATGATTGACAAACTTGATTGAAATTTGTTTTTATTAATATGTTTGCAGAACATTATTTTCCTCATGGGGAGTTTGTATTTGTACATAACACATCTCAAATCTTTGTCTTCCTTACCTCTTGTTCCCCTTTCCATTTACAAGAAGTCAGTCTCCTTACTTTATTTTATTTTACTCTTTATTTATATTTCAGGTTTCTCTTTGAAGAACATGAGATACACAAGCTTGTTAGCCTGGTATATTTTGCTTAACATTATGGTGCATCTGTCTTCCTACATATTGCTTGAGTTTATCCTTCTTTATGGCCTAGTAGTACTCCATTGTGTATAAGTACATTCTCTTTATTGTGTATATGTATATTTTCTTTATCCATTTATCTACTGATGGACATACCAACTTATACAGATGTTATGGAAATCAGTATGGCAATTCCTCAAAAACGAAAGCTAAAAATTCAATTCTACTACTCCTGGGTTTCCTAAAGAATTAAAGACATTGTATTACAGTGATAGTTTGCATGCCTGTGTTTATAACAACAAAATTCATGTTAGCTAAATCTTGGGCGTAGTCTGTGTGTCCATCAACTGATCCTAATATTTTTTCCAAAGGGAAAGTCCTGGTGTATAGCTATTGTACAGTTAATTTCCTGTTACTAGCCAGTCTTCTCTACTCTAACCATACTGAGAAATGTGTGTTATTTTTAATTATTATCAGCAGCATTGTAATTACTGTAATTCTGTACTTATTCATCAAGATTTTTGGTTTTAGCATTTTTGGTTTTGCATCTGTGTGTCCATTGACATCTTGGGTCTAACTTCTCTTATGATGCAAATCTTGAAGGACAAGAGAGAAAATCATGAAGAACTGTTGCTTTCTGCGGGAGACTTGCAGATGCTACTACATCATGGACATGTCTTCAATTTTATTGAAGACATTTGTAATCATTGAGTAATTTTAAGTGCTTTTGTTGCAGTACTCATTTTGAAAAAATATTTTCATATTCATTAATTTTTTAAAATAAAACATTAAATTGTGTTACAGAGGAAAGAATTTAGGATTTAAATGTGCTCAGATTTATATTCCCTTTTTCATGTAATATTAGCTACAAAATAGCTTACAGTTTTAGTTTTTGGATTTTATCTTGCCTTTTTTCAGACTGGGGTTTCACCTAGGACATTCACATTGCCCCTCCTCTTTTCCCCTCTTTTCTCATTTTTAAATTTTGATCACCAAGTTATCTAGATGGGTCTGAACTTGAGACTCCTCTCTTAGCTGCTCAGAGTGCTGGGATTAGAGTTGTGTGCAACCATACACAGCAAAATATTTTTTTAAATTTAAATTTATTTAAAACATTATGAAAATATAAAAACTGAGGGCCAGGGATTGAGCTTAGTGGTTCCGCCACTTGCCTCGAGAGTGCAAGGTCCTGAGTTCTATCCCTGCTGCCCAAAATAAATAATAAGAACTGAACTTGGTGATAGGTTAATCATCTTTACGTGTATATGTTGTATAATTTTAAGTCAAACGTATCTTGCCTCAAACATTATTTACAGTGGGGGAAAATTATTTTGGTAGAACTGGTGGTTGGATATAGGTCTTCGCACTGTACTACATCCCCAGTCTGTCCATCCATCCTTTTCTTCTTCACTTCTTAATCTCTGGTGTCCCTTCCTCCTTTCCCTTTTCCTTTCTTTTTTTCTTCTCCAACTTTGGAACCTCCTGCTTCAGCCTTCCCGAGTACTACAGTTATAAATATAAACTGTAGTGCCATACCCAGATCTTTAAGTTAAAATTTTTAACCTCCTAGGTGTTTAAAAGGTACCGCACAGGATTTGGAATTTAGCTTAGTGGTTCTGCTGCGTGCTTCTCAAACGCAAGGTCCTGAGTGCAATCCCCGGTACCCCCCAAAAAAAATTATTATTAAAAGGTATAACACGTTATTGTTACACACCCCTACTGAGCAATAAATATGATACCAGAACTTCTTGTTCTACTTATCATTTAGTAACTTGTTCAGACTTCTCAACCCTTCCTGTCGCTTCTCTCCCTTCCCTCTGGTAATCTTGTTCTTTGAACTTTTTGGCGGGGGTGTAAGATTTCCTACAAGTGAAATCATGCAGAACTGGACATTTTGTGCCTAACAATGATCTCTATTATTCATTTTTACAAGTTACAGGATTTCATTCTTAGGTTTGAATAGTGTTGCCTTGTATGTACATATATGCTCCATTTTCTTTATCTATGCATCAGCTGATTGATACTTAAAGTGTTTCCACATCTTTGTAAATAGCACTACAGTAACATGGGAGTGTTTCGCATAGTCTGATGTATCCCTATGACAGCTTTTATTTAAACTTTCTATTACATTAGTACAGAAGATCTCATGTTTATATGGCATATCTTTTCATCTTTTCACTTTCAAGCTCTACATGCCTGTAGATTGTATAGACTTACAGAATTCTTATTGGTCTGTTGTACAGGAAGTTCAATCATTTATTTCACCCATCTGCTTATTGTGATTAGAGATTTTAATACATTTACATTTAAAGTATTTATTGAACAGAATGAACTTAATATTGCCATTTGATTATTTTCTATATTTTTGTTTCTTTTTTGTTTCTCATTTTCTCTTACTGACTTCCTTGTTTTTTGTAATAATTTCCTTTGATTCCCTTCTCATTTTCTTTTGCATGTATTTTATGGATCCTTTGTAGTTATAAGTATGTTAAAATATGTGTAATTTGAAGAGTTGTGTAGGGTATTGATCTTGGACCATGTTTTATGTCTGTCCTTGCCAAAAGGAGAAAAAATATGCAGAAAGCTTTCCATGTGCTTTTGGAATTGATTGATTACAACCATCCTGATTTAAAACAGTACGACACAAATCTGAATAATGGGGCAGAGGAAAGCCTCAGACATTCTTTGAAGAATTTCCTAGAAAAAGGACAGTAGGGGTTTTGTGTAGAGAAAATTTTTAAGACCATTTTTAAGGAAAAGTACATCCAGAGAGAACTATAGATGAGAGTAAGACTTTTCCAGAGATGGGCATATATAATAGGATCAGCAACCAAAGCATGAAGCAGAAGGAGCAAATTTGAAATAAGTAGAAAAGAACGAAGTTTAATGGATTATTGTGTTTTAGTTAATGTCATGAAAAGATTTTAGTTTTTGTTAGCAACTAAAATAGAAGATGATAGGAAACTTCTCGAGTATTAAAACTTATATAATGTTAGAATGACGGGTCAAAAGTGAGACTTGATGTAAGATTAGATCTACTTTATGCTATTATTATGGTGTTTTACTATTGTACTGTTACATTTATGCATTGATGTATTATTTTTATAGTTACTGTATGTGTAGAAATGTTACTTTAAGTTTGTTTTTTGTGGGTATTTTTCCCCCCTTTGACTCTTAAAAATTGCCTACTTATTTCACTAAGGTTTTTCATGTTATGTTTTAAAAGAGTGATTTGCCTGACCTTTGCCTCAGTACTTTTTCATATTAGTCCTAATTTTTTTTGTCTATTCAGCAAAAAATAATTTTGTTTCTATAATTTGTTTTGTCATGATTTTTAATGAGATTTAAAGAGGGTATGTAGCAATTTAACATTACTTTGGAACCGAATTTCCTAAATTAGAATCCCAGTTTGTTAACTGGTACTTATATGAGCAAAATCACTTCTTTACTTCTCTGTCTTTCTATTTACTTCCCTGTAAAGGGAGATAATAGACTTCATACACTTGTGAGAAAAAATGGAGAGCTTTATAAAATGGTTGACTTCTATAAAGTCCTGTGTCAAATTGGCTGCAGTTTTTCATATGTATTGGTCATGTCTCTGACTTCATTTTATGTTTTTTTCCTGCTCTTTCTTTCCTTCCACCTTCCTCATCCCTTTTTTGGAAGGAGACAGGATAGGATCTTTAATACATACATCTATATGTTATTCTCTTCCATAGTGCTTGATTTTCAAGTTTTGACTTTTTAAATCAAATCTGGTTTTTATCATTAATTTAAGATTATTGGTACAACTTAGATATAATGAGCAGATTCATCACATACGGAATTTGTAACTATACAGCATATATCTGATTCATATTTTCCTCCATTTCTCTTCCCTCCTTTCTTCTCCTCTTCCCTTTATTTATAAGAGCTTTGTTTCCATTTTATCTTTCTTCTGTTTCTTTTTTCTTTGTTCCCTTCTTTCCTCTCCCTTGTGCCCCCTTCCCATTTGAAATTTTTCTTCCTATTTCACAATACCTTTAAAAACATTCTGGTCTTTACACTTGCAGTTTCTCACACCAGAGAATGTGTAATATTTACATGTGTCTGATTTACTACACTTAAGAGAATGGTCTCTGGGGGCATCCATTTAGCTGTAAAGGTCTCCTTTATCCTTCTTTATGGCTGAGTAGTACTTAATTGCGTTTGTAAAAATCACATGTTCTTTATTCATTTATCAGTTGATGGGTTATTTCCAAGCTTTAGCTATGAACATGAGTATTCATGTATCACAGTGGTAAGATGTTTTAAATTCTTTCCAGAAGATACTGAGAAGGATGCTGTGTTAAATGGAATACTTACTTTTAGTTTTTTGAGGAATCTACAAAGATTTCCACAATGGTTACACGAGTGTACGCTCCCACTGGTGAAAGGTACCTTCCTCATATCCCTGCCTGTGTTTGTTACTGATTTCTAGATAATAGCCATTCTCTCTGAAGTGAGATGCCAGTGATATTGAACATTTTTTCATATTTGCTGTTTGCGCTTCTCTCTGAAAAGTGTGTATTCATCCCTGATGCCCACTTGTAGACTGGGTCTTTCATTTTGAGAGGTTTGATATTTTTTTCAATTCTGTATATATTCTACATATCAGTCTTTAATCTGAGGAACAGTTGGCAAAATTTTTTTCCCATTCTGTCTATTTACTCAATTGGTGATTTATTTTGCTATTCAAAAAGCTTCTCAATAAGATGAATTTCATCATCTTTGTAGTACTTCATTGTTCTTTGTAGTACTTCCCATGTGATTGGGATTTTGTTCATAAAGTCTTTGCCTACACCTAAGTCTTCAGGAGTTCCACCTGTTGTTTCCAGCAGATTTGTTTCTGTTTTAATATTTAGAATTGATCTAACTTCATTTTAGTTTAGTGTATGATGAGAGACGTTTTAATCTAGCAATTTTATTGTCATTTATTAAAGAGGTTATTTTCTTGTAGTGAAGGTGTTTGGACTCTGTTGAAGATAAGGTGGCTATGTTAGGGGCTTGTTTGTTTTTTGTTTACTTCTGGATCATCTGTTCCATTTATACTTGGTCTGTCTGTTTGTTTCTTTTGTTGGTACCTTGCTGTTTTCATCACAGAAGTCTGTAGCATAATTTCAGATCCAAGGTGATGCTCTCTCGTTTGCCTTTATTGCCCAGAATTTCTTTTTTGCTATTCTAGGTCTCTTCTGTTTCCAAATGAATTATAGAGATATTTTCTCTAGTTCTATGAGGTTTAATTTTGATCAGAATTACATAATTCCAGTGATGTATATAATTGTATTGTATACCTAAAATGTACCAATAAAAAAATTGCATTAAAACTGTAACAGTTTTGGGAATATGGCTGTTTTTACTACTACGTTGTTTCTTCCTACTCAGGAGCAAGGGATATCTTGCCATTTTCTGATATCCTCTTCAGTCTTTTTCAGAGTACTGTAATTTTCAGTGTAAAGGTCTCTCTTCCTTTGTGAGATTGATTCCTAGGTGGCTTTTGTTGTTGTTGTTGGTTTTTGTTTTGTTTTGATGCTGTTGTGAAAGGCTTGGTTTCCCTAATTTCTCTCTCTCAATAAGATTGTTATTTGTGTACAGAAATACTGTTGATTTTTGAGTGTTGACTGTATTCCAGCTACACTGAATTTGCTTATTAAATCTAGATGTCTTCTGTTAAAATTTTTGGATCTTCTATGTAAGTTACCATGTCATTTTCAAATAATGATAGTTGAACTTCCTTCTTTATCTTTTATTTTATTTCTTTCTCTTGTATAATTGCTCTGGCTAGTGTTTCCAGAATCATATTGAATAGGAGCGGTGATTAGTAAATGCCCTTTTCTTGATTTT
>NW_022964298.1:0-205 GCF_012274545.1 Fukomys damarensis
ATTTTTAATTGTGCTAGCTCATGGGCAACTGTGGTTTTGTTCATAAAATCTTTTCCTACACCATTGTCTTGCAGAGTTCTACCTAACCTCTCTTCCAGACAGCTTACTGTTTCTGTTTTAATATTTAGATCTGTAATCCACTTGGATTTTAGTTTAGTGCATGGTGAGAGATGTAGATCTAGTTTTAATCTTGGGTGAGTTGGAA
>NW_022964299.1:0-1211 GCF_012274545.1 Fukomys damarensis
CACATTGTAGATTGTCTCTTAGTTCTGCTAATGGTTTCTTTTGAAGTACAGAAGCTTTTTAATTACCATGAAACAGGAAAGGAAATATAAGAAGGGAAGAGGGAAGACCAAGTGTCACTGCAGGAAAAGGACGCAAACCAAAAATAGAAGGCACTTTCTAGAAGTTGGAAAAGGTAGGGGACAGACATTCTTTAGTGTCTCCAGAATGAGTACAGCCTGCTTGCTACCTTGGTTTTGGTCCGGCAGGGCGCATTTTTAATTTTAGCCTTCAAAAGGTAAGGCAGTCCACTAAACTTGTCATAATTTGTTGTAGTAGCAAAAGGGAACCTTTCCTGTAAGAACCTACTATACCAGAGACATGAAAAGTTAGTTATGACACAAACATTTAGTCTTTGTCTTTATAAAGATAAATAGACCTTATATATAAAAATACAGTATTGAAAGGAATATACAATATTACTATTGACTTACAAGTTACGTAACTTAAAGAGCAGTTATGAAGTCGAGGATTAAATCATTCCAGAAGTGAAGCAGAAACAGACATAGCAGCATTAGTCAAACTTCAAATGAAAAGTTTTTTCTTTTCCTTTTTTAAAGCCATTATTGTCAGGTACAAAATAACCTTGACCGCAACCTAAACATACTTGAGATGCTGAACTGAATGCATTTTAAGAAATGGCTTTTCCATAGATTTGGAGTCCTGCCTTCTTGTGATATATTTTGTGTGGTTTTATTCAATCAACACATAAAAGGAAAACTTTAAAAGTAGAATATTGCCTCAATTCTTCATGTTTTCCAGGTATATCTTTTAAGATGGCAACACATAAGGAATTCAAATTGAATTTGTCTAAATAAATGATGTAAAAGAAGTGAATATATTAGCTTTTTGTCTATTCTTATTGAATTAGGATTATAATAAATTTTAATGGATTTAATGAAATGGATTGTATTGTTAAGTCAATTTATTTCATAAGTTTAATAAAGTAAAATCAGGAAAGTAAAACCTTCATTTCCTTTTGTTATTGCTAAACTGGCTGTTGAAATATCTAAGGTCCGTACACTTGAATCCACTGTTCTATTTTGCTGCTCGACTTCAGCCTACTCACCAGTCATTGTTTCTCATTTAAAACAGAAGGGACATGCAAAATTGCTCATAAAAATGCTATAAAAGACTGTACTAAAATATCTCAAGCATATGTACTACTCTATGG
>NW_022964300.1:0-252 GCF_012274545.1 Fukomys damarensis
ATTTCTGTTGCATAAACATGACTGAGCACATTTCCAGGGCCGGGCGCTGGGATACAAGGGAGTAGCACAGGCCCCGTCTAGGACCTTCCGGTCTCTGCAGGGCGATCACGGCCGCCTACGGCAGGGCAGGAGGAAGCAAGCGTCATCTGAAAGGTGGGAAGGAAGGACTTGGCAGAGGGCACGTCTTCCGGTGCCCTTAGCAGTTGGTCCTTTACTGAGAAAGGAACAGACCCGGGTTCACCAGAGCCACGA
>NW_022964301.1:0-238 GCF_012274545.1 Fukomys damarensis
TTGGTTTTGAGACATGGTCTCCTTATGTTGTCAAACTCGCCGTGATCTTCCTGTCTCAGCCTCTCAAGCACTGAGATTACAGGTGTGCACCACCACACCTAGACGTCTGGTGGCTCTCTCTCTTTTTCTTTTGAAGTGGTACTGAGGATCAAAGCCTCATGCAGAAATGAATGCTTTTGATCCATTTATACCCCTCTTTCCCTTACCCCAACCATCCTGTATATTTAACCTTACTTTT
>NW_022964302.1:0-520 GCF_012274545.1 Fukomys damarensis
TGAAAGAGCCAAGTCTGGCTTGGATGAAGGCCAATTCAGTCACAGGGAAGGGAGTATGAACACGGATGAGACTTGGAAAGAGTGAGAGGTGGGGTTGGAGCATGGGGTGGAGCAGTAGAAGGTGCTGAGGAAATGGGAGGAGTAGGAGATCTAGGAGGAGAGGAGGAGTCAGATGCTGTAGCGGGAGGAGTGGGTTGGTTTCTTGAGGCTGGGTATGGGGGAGAGTCATCGGCCCGGTCCAGCTGGTCTGAGGGAGGGGGTTGGCTGTGGAGGGACCTTGGGCTAGCAGAAGTGTGGGAGGAGGCTATAGAAGAGACAGTCTCCGGGCAGTGGAACTAAGAGAAGGTTGGTTGCTAAGATAAGAAAAGCCCTGGACATACGGAATCTCTGACCACTTCCCTTGATGCTCACAAAAGTTATATAGGTCTTGAATTAGACCCAGTTCAAGGGAGCTGTTAGGTGGCCAGGCATTTTAACTGTCTAATTGGTATTGGGGCCAAACTGGAATGGATAAACAAAT
>NW_022964303.1:0-722 GCF_012274545.1 Fukomys damarensis
ACTCATTGCTGCAGGGCACAGAGAAGGCAATTTTGAGTTTTCACAAAAACCTCTGATATTTGTGATTTTATATCCAGGTTCTTTAGGAACCAAATTACAAAACTAGAAACATCATTCTGAGTTGTCTAGTTTAGCAGACAGAACACACTAACCACATTAACTGTTTTGCTAAAAAATGAGCTAGTCTAAGGCAAATTCATCTGTCAAAACTCTGAAAAGATAAAAAAGTAAACTATTTCACGAGAGAAAATTCAAGAAAAACTGTCAAATCAGTTCTTTCTTTGACCCAATTAATTCTCATAATACCTGTTATTCCTGCATATCTTAATTACTAAAATATTTTAATGTGGATAGATCTTAAATTCTCAATGTCAAAAAGTAGAGATCACCAAATAAGAACACTTTGGAATAATTTCATTCTGTCATCTGTGAATTCTACTTTCTAAGTTCTTTTTTTTTCCTCATTGACTTTATTGGTACTTTTTAGGTATACAGTACAGTTACATTCATTATTGGGATCTTGTACCTTTACATGACAGGTCTTGGTTCTAAGTTCTAATTAAGTGCAAAACATGTTATGATAGCAAAATGTTATTTACCACTATGTGCACAATTTAAAACACCATAAAGCAATCTGATTTATGAGTCATTATTTTATGAGTTGTTAAATTCAGTTTCCATTTTGGGTTAAAATATAAAAAGACATACACCTTCAAGTGCAA
>NW_022964304.1:0-308 GCF_012274545.1 Fukomys damarensis
AGTATCCACTAGGTGCATGATTAATAGGTACAGAATTGGTTCTGTTTTTATTTCATTCCTCTAAGGACCCCTTACAAGCTTTGAATGGAAATTCATTCACAAAGGAGCTTAACATTGGGTTATAGCAACCCATCCCATCCAGCTGTGAGTCTCAGTTGCTATGCCTGGGGAATACAGGAAACAATCTTTGTGTTTACCCACTTGGTACAATGGACTGCAAGGTTTGTGCACATATGCAAAAGTGTCAAACTGGGATTTTTACCCACATAATGCTCCATCTAACAAATTTTGTGTATATTTACCTGAGC
>NW_022964305.1:0-349 GCF_012274545.1 Fukomys damarensis
TACATAGTGAGTTCAAGGGCAGCCTGAACTGCATAGCGAGACCCTGCCTCTAAATAAAAACAAACAACAAACATATAAACAAACAAAAACCCAACAACAAAAAAGAAAGTGTTGTGAGGATAATTATGTTAGTTTCTAGGGCTTCCATAACAAATTTCTACCAACTAGGTGAATCTAAACAATGAAAACTTATCTTTCAGCTTGGTATGGTTTTATGCTCTTGTAATCCCATCACTCTGGGGAACTGAGGCAGGAGGATCACAAGCTCCAACCCCGCCTGGGGAACTAAGCAATTTAACAAACCCATGTCTCAAATGAAAAATGCAAAATAAAAATAAAAAAATATGGA
>NW_022964306.1:0-1311 GCF_012274545.1 Fukomys damarensis
TTTTATGTATGGTGTGAGGTAGGGATCCAACTTCATTCACTTGGATATCCAGTTGTACCAGTGTCGTTTGTTGAAATGATTATTCCATGTCTACTGAATCTTGGCATCCTTGTGGAAAACAATTGATATAAATAAACCTTTATGTGTAAACATTATATTGTCGTTAGTGTGATTGGAAGTGCAGTTTTGTCAATTTCATTTTTAGAGTGTTCACTGCTAGTGTACAAAAATACAATCAATTTCTATAATATATTAGTGGTATACTGAACTCATTTGTTAATTCTAATAGTCCTTTATGGACTGTTTAGAATTTTCTACATTGCAGATTACACAGTCTGTGAAAGGAGATAACATTACATCTTTCTCTGCCATATGGATATGTTTTATTTCATTTTCTTAATTGATCTGGCTAAAAACTCTAGGACAGTGTTGGAAATCAGTGATATCCTCTTCTCATTCTTGCTGTTGAGAAAAGCATTCAACTTTTCCTAGTAAGTATGATGTTTCTGTGGGGTTTTCCTTCATGCTCTGTATAAGGTTGAGGACCTTCTCTGCCATTCACATGAAGGATGAATAAGACAAAGGCAAAGAGATCGAATCACTCTGACAAGGATGGCTCTGACAGAAACCCTGACTCCCAGCAGCTACAATCAAAACATCATCACTCACAGCAACTGGAGCACCCAGCAGCCAGCAGCTCAGGGTGCCCAGGGTGGGACTGGCTCCACACAATGGGTGCTGGATCAGCTCCTGTAATTCTTGCTGCAACCCAGTGAAGTACCTACTTATTACTTCATTTTTATTATTGACAGTTCTATTATGGTGTGTTTTCTTGTCATAAAGGAAAACACATACTTGTTTTAAAGAATGCAAATATTAGAAAAATGAAATACCAGAAAGAGTGTGACGTGGTTTAGATATGGGTTCATGTCTCTGTGAGTTCATCTGTTGATGTTTAATCCCCATTGTGAGAGACTTGGAAGGTGGAAATAATGAAATAATGTGGTGTTCGGAGGTGGGGCCTTTGGTGGTGATTCAAATTTTAGAAAGTTGTCAGAGTAGAGCTCTCGTGATATAACCCTAATAGTTTTGTAAGATTTAGAGGAGACACACCTGTGTGCTCCCTGTCTCTCACCTTGTGATGCCATGCACCTTAGGAGTCTGCCAGCAAGAAAGCCATCCCTAGATTTGGGCCCTGGAAACTCTAGATTATAGCAAGGAAACCTTTTTACTTTTGCTTTATGAAGTTACCCAACCTCAGGTAGTTCCTTATAGTAGTGCAAAAATGGACCCCTGCAATCTCCACTCCCC
>NW_022964307.1:0-218 GCF_012274545.1 Fukomys damarensis
TTTATCGTTAGTAGTGGTCCATTTAATTCCCCCTTCTTGGGAGTGGATCATCGTTCATGAACTATTCAAGCATACGTTGGTCATTTTTAACTCTACTTTTCAACTGATCATGTGATATTTTTTTCATTACAGATAATATCTTCAAGTTAGTGAATTTCCTTTTAAAAAATAGTGTCTAATTCTTCATTGACATTTTCTATCTTTTCATTTATTATAAG
>NW_022964308.1:0-278 GCF_012274545.1 Fukomys damarensis
TTTTGGCTATTCTGAGTAATGCTGCAAAGAACTTTCATATACAAGAGGTGTTTTTTGTTTTTGCTTTTGGGGGTGTTTTGTTTTCTTTTGAGACAAGGTCTCCTTATGTAGTTTAGGCTGGCCTGGAACTCTCTGTGTATTGCAGACTGACCTCAAACTTCTGGTGATCCTTCTGCCTCAACTTTCTGAGGGCTGGGAATACAAGCATGCACCACACCACCAACTTATGTACAAATGTTTGTGTGGATATATGTTTTAAATTCTCTAGTATAATTGCT
>NW_022964309.1:0-202 GCF_012274545.1 Fukomys damarensis
TTAGAAAGTTATGATTTACCCAAGAAAAGGGGGAGAAAAACTCTTGGGGGTGAAAAATCAGGGCTGAACACCAAAATTTCTACAACTGCCTCCTTTTCATTCCTAAGTAAGAAATATATTTAACTGTAGGAATGAGGGTACTGAGACTGTAACACTACTGCCTGCTGAAAACTCTGAAAGAATGACAGGAACACAAAACATA
>NW_022964310.1:0-235 GCF_012274545.1 Fukomys damarensis
TTAAGACGGGGTCTCACTGTGTAGTTGAGACTGACCTGGAACTCACTATGTAGACCGGGCTGGTCTCGAACTCACAGCGATCCCTCCTGCCTCAGCCTCCCAAGTGCTGGGATTACAGGCGTGTATCACCACACCCAGCTTATAATGTGATTTTTAAAATTATAAGAGAAAGGGGCTGGGGATTTAGCTCAGTGGTTCTGCCACCTGCTTTGCAAGTGTAAGGTCCCGAGTTCAA
>NW_022964311.1:0-204 GCF_012274545.1 Fukomys damarensis
TGACCAAGTCTGCATCTCCTGGTAGAAACCTACTTTATTTTTCCAGCCATTTCTAGTCAGCTGGAGTTTAATCTGTCTTTACAAACACAGTATTTGAAAATATATCGTCAAAATCTAAGCATCTCTTTTCCCTTTTTGGCAACTTCTGAGTGACCATGTATTGACAGCAGTGTCTTGCTCTGCATCTTTGCAAATCTCTCCTCT
>NW_022964312.1:0-1638 GCF_012274545.1 Fukomys damarensis
GGTGTTCCATAAACTTGAAATGACCATAGAAGGTACATGTTTTGAGTTGACTCAGGACATTGAAGCAGCCAACACAACTCAACTACAGATACTCACGAAAGAGACATCTGGAACTGCTTTGGAAAGTTGCAAGAACAAAGAGATAACTGTGTTCAGATCAAAGCAGAGTACCCTGAAAAATTTTATGGCAATGTGTCTTTTACTGCAATTTAAAAAAAATTCAAATATTCACTATTTTTTAATTATGCCTTGTGCAATCATCACTATAATCAATATGCAAAATGCTTCTGTCATTGAAAGTTAGTTCCTTATGTTACTTCTCTATTGTCAGCCACTCCATCCTTGGAAATTACTGATGTGTTTGTTCTCTGTCATTGCAATGTTGTCACTTTGAAGGAATAGTATTGGAGTAGAACTGCACAGGTAACAACCTGACCTCAGCAACAAAATAACTTTCAGAAGCAAGGATTTACTGTATGCATTAATAGATTTTTAACCCTTTTTATTGCTGAGTAGTATTTGATTGTGTGTTTAGGACAAGATTTGCTTATTCATCAATCTCCAAAAGACAACTGTAGTGTTTCTAGTTTGAGATTAAGACAAATAAAATTTGTGTGATCATTTGTGCTCACGTTTTTGTGTAAACATAAGATTTCATATCATTTCTCTGATAAATGCCCCAGAGTGTTGTTGCTGAGTTATGTCATAGGAGCCTGGTTCATTTTGTAGGAAACTTCCAGCCTCTTTCCCAAAATGGCTTCATCATTTTACATTCCAGCCAGATTCATAGGAGAGAACCTTGGGCTTTTAATCAGTTTTTGATATGATCAGTATTTTTATTTTAGCTGTGGTTGCAAGTAGGCCTGTAATGACAGTTCACAGTGATTTTGATTTGCACCTGTAATAGCTAATAAACCCGAGTTTTATGTGCTTATTTACTAATCTATGCAGCATCTTCACTGGAGTGTCTATTTCAGTCTGTTGCTCATTCTCTCATTGGATTCTTCATTTTCTTGTAGGTCGCTTGAAAGCTCTTTATATATTCTAGATATGGCATGTGTTAGATATGTGATTCCAGAAAATTTTTCCCGATTCAAGCTTTCAATTTCACTCTTTTAATGATGTGTTTGCGGAGATGCTTTAAATTTTTATGAGGTCGAATTCATTTAATTTTAGGATTAATCTTCCCTTTTACAAATCACAACACTGATGCCTTATCTAAGAAGTCTGGCTAGTCCTAGGTCATGAAAATACTCTCCTGTGTTTTCTTCTAAAAGTTTGATTATTTTGCCTTTTAGATTGAGGCCTCTGAGCTATTTGACTTGATATTTTATGTATGAGTTTTAGGTTCCTTTTTGTACGCCTGTAAATATCCAATTGTTTGCGCATCATTTGTTGAAAAGACTATCCCTTCATTGAATTGCCTTGGCACCTTTGTCAAAAACTGTACTTGAGTGGAGCTATTTATCAGCTCTCTAATCTATTCCATTGGTCCATGTATTTATTCTTTCTCAAATACTATACTGTATCATTTCCTACACCCATACGGGAAGTCTTAAAAAGACATAGTATAATTCCTGATTATAAATAGTTCATAAATATAAAGCTATATTTTTCTTTTTTCAACATGGTTGCTAT
>NW_022964313.1:0-867 GCF_012274545.1 Fukomys damarensis
AAATGATGGTTTTAGTTTTCTAATAAGATGGAGCTGTTCTATTCTGTCCCTGTACATTCTTACAGTTTATCACTAGAGAGGCAGTAAATTAGCCCTATATTTTGGCTAACTAGGACTAACTAGATCTAACATGTTCCTAGAAATGATGGAGACCTACAATTTAGAGTGTCAGCAGGAACAGGTGTTCTTTTTCATTACTGCAACAGCAGGATTTCTTAGGTTATATCAATCATTTGTAGGTAGGGCTCAGTTATTTCAGTGGAGTCCTGCCCTCCCTCCATCATTCTAGGGGAAATAGTCAAGCAAGGTCAGGTTTATTTTTAACAAAGAGTAAGGAGCACCCACATAATCAATGATACTCAGAACAAGAAAGGAGAGAATTTTGAGTGTGTTCTCAAATGCTCTGATGAGTGGAGCTGGGACTGTGGTGAGTCCTGAAAAGTCTGTGTCTGCCTACTGAGGGACAGATGAGCTGTCCTTACACAGCACTGTGGCCTCTGATATTTCACTGGAGCAGGCAGGTTTTGAGGAAAATTTCAGAATTGTTGGGAAAGAATGCACTTCCCCATACACTGCTTGTACATCCCCCAGATGGTGACTGGATTACAGTGTGTGCACCTGTATTTCTACAGCATGCCTTCGATATGTTCAAATATAGGTCTGTATCATAGATTCGTTTCCCGGCATTGTGGGGCTGAAATGCCACAGGAGTCATTTTGACATCATTCTAGTTCACTATGTTCAGACAGGGCATTACATTGGCTTTAATTTAGATTGCATTTGAGTGATGTCTCCTGAGATTGAGAGCCACATGGTAAAATCTTTCTGAATTTTATTCTTGTTAGTATGATGTTAGATTGTATTAAT
>NW_022964314.1:0-237 GCF_012274545.1 Fukomys damarensis
CACACAGAATTTTCCATCTTTAGGGGCTGGGGATTTAGCTCAGTGGTTCTACCACCAGCCTTGCAAGCGCAAGGTCCCCAGTTTAATCCCTGGTTCAAGAAAAAAAAAGAATTTTCCATCTTTCACATCTTTCAGGTCAACCTCCCCTCCTTCTCCTTAGGACCACTCTGCCCGCAGAAGTGTCTGGAGCCAGTTCCTGGTACTTCACATGCCGACTTGATTTTCTTGGAATCTGAA
>NW_022964315.1:0-327 GCF_012274545.1 Fukomys damarensis
AAAAAAAAAAAAAAAAAAAAAAAAAGGCAAATCTGCACATAGTGCCATTGAAGGATACTTACTATAAAATATTTTATATTTTCTCTCTATAGAGATATTGGAAGTAAGCCAATATATAATCAACTTATGAATTAAATGGATTTTTCAAATATGTATAAATGGTTATTTTCTAATTACAAGAGCAGTTAAGCGTATTTCACATTTCTAACGCACTGCTCTTAATTTTGATTATAAATGAAAATTCTAATGTACAAAATTGACTGACTCAATAGAAGATAGTATAAAGTAGTTTTAAAAAGCATTTAATGGTCTTTGAGTAATTTATTT
>NW_022964316.1:0-848 GCF_012274545.1 Fukomys damarensis
CAGAGGATGACCTCCGCAGAAGACCAGGTGTCTTATATGGTCCTTAGCTATGATCCTACGACCCACTTCCTCCAACCTGGCCTTACCTCCTAATAGCCCGTTCAGCTGTGAACTAAAATCATTAATGATGTCAGGGTCTTCACAATCCAGTCACCTCTCCAATGCTGTCAAGTTGACAAAAATAAGTAACCAGCACAAGTACACCTCTTATGATCTTGACACAAAATTACAACACTTTAACTGTACTTTATGTACAAATAAACATGGTATTCAAGCCATAATGTGACTAACATTTTATAACTATTCTTTGTACAATAAAATTGTACTCATCCCTTTCCCAAATGTTTCCGCAAATCTAGAAATGTTCAAAAGTCAAAATTCAAAATACCCTCTGGGACACAAGGAAAATGTTAGCTGTGAGCCCCTACAAAATTTTAAAAACAAGTTATATATTCCCAAGATACAGTGATACAATGTAAACATGACCATTTCAAAAGTGAGGAACAGAGGTATTAAAAGACTTGAACCAAAGAAAGATCAAAAGTTACCAGGGCAAACATTTAATCCTATAGCTTTATGTCCAACATCCAGGATGCATAGTGGTGAGATATTAGTTCCAAAGGGTTTGGAATGCACCACCTCTATGGCCTTGCTGGTTAGAGCTGTTTATGGCCTCTTTCTTGGCCAGGCTTTGCTTGCTGCAAATAGCTATGTTCAACAGACAGTCTAAGTTTGCAGCATCTCCAACTTGAAAGAAGGTATAGCTTTGACTTTATTTCCATAGCTTCTTGTATCATATTTTCAAGGGCTACCAGTGGAGACAGAGGCATTTATGTGAAATTTGGCTG
>NW_022964317.1:0-214 GCF_012274545.1 Fukomys damarensis
GCCCTGATTGTGGGCTATAGTGTTCCAGATAGGATAAAAAAAAAAGGAAGAAGAAAAAAGCCAGCTTTTTCTGGGAAGTTTGATTCGGCTTGAGTGCATCCCTAGTGCTGCTGCCATAACCTGCGGACCTCCCATATTTTAGATCTGAACGTCTCCCCAAAGGTTTCACATTTGGAGGTGGGGCCCAGTAGGAGTGGGCAGGTCACTGAGGGCA
>NW_022964318.1:0-526 GCF_012274545.1 Fukomys damarensis
TTCAGCATTGTAATGATTCCCTAAATAAACAGACAACCCGGATTCTTCAAGCCTATACTCAAGTGTGATATAACCTGTTTTATTACCAATCTCTGCCCTAACATTTCCATACAAAATTATCTGATTTATATAAAATAACTTGAATGATGACTTATTGAAATATATTTTAACAAAAGTATAGTTTGTTAACACTGGCATAATCCTTCCCACGGTCATGTAGGCATGGAGAAGGACTCATAAATTCGCCAACAGTTTTCTATCAATTCTTCTTCCTGTTTCTTCCTTTATTCCAGGTCTTTCTCAAATGAAACATTTATTCCAGCATGAGATAATCTTCTTTCAAGGTGACAACATTCACAGATTGATGTTGAATGACAGTAATGAGTATGATGATGGATTCCAAAGCATAAAACTTTTCAAATTTCTGTATTCTTTCTAGATTTTGCAAGTTGAGATTATCATGCCACTTAAATGCATATAGAGTGGACAAAATAACTATACAAGTAAATATATCTGCTTTCTAGCT
>NW_022964319.1:0-2695 GCF_012274545.1 Fukomys damarensis
AAGCCTAGGAATATAGGAACGTTATCATCAGAGATGTTTGGGCATAAGGCCAAAGAAGAGAATCAGAGCAACATATGAAATAGGACTCAAAGCTGAAAGTGGGGCTCAGCTGCAAAACATATGTTTGGAGAAGAAAAGCACTTTTCTGCGTTGTAGTGATTACCTTTGATATATTCCTAATTTAGCAGTTTTGGCTAATAAAGCATAATTAAGGAGACAATCTTGTGAAAGTTTTTGTTTTCATCTCTCAGTGTTTTAAATTCATCTGATTCAGCAGTAGTCTTTTCAGAGCATTAGGGTGAGTGGCCTTTAACAAAGATGTATAAGGCATTTACGTACTGATGTTAAATCAGATGAAATAGATGTAAATTCTTCTGGAAGATGGAGAGGTTAAGGTTAGCTTCTGCCTATTTGACTAACTGTATGACAGTGGAGTGTGGTGAAAATCAATGGAGCACAAGAGTCAGATCTTTAGATGACAGGATTCCATTTATCACCAAGGTGAAAGCAAAGACCAGTGACTAGTCACCGTACAGCACAGCTTCATTTTCTGCTACATTTGTGCTGCATTTCTGAACTAGGGAGCCAGGTCATTCTCCTGTTATGTTAGACGAAGTATGCAAGTTCTTGAAGGCCTTCCAGGTAGCAACATCTAGGTGATACTCACAGTACAAAAAGGGCATCTAGGAACTGAGCCTCACATAGTTACATATCTGTTTTGGGTTTCAAAATATGGTGTTCTCCTTGTGAGGATGTCCTTGAAATTTTTTTAGCAACTGATTGCAGATACACCTTTTTTTCCCCAGAAGTATTGATAACAATGCTGCTAAAACACTTTGTGTGTTCAAAGGGTTTTGTTATTCTAAGAGGGAATACATTTTGGGAACCAGTCAAGTAGGTCTCTGTTATGAAGCATACATTTTGAGAATGCAATGAATGTGTTTCATTATTACTCCACAAGCAAGATCATTCATAGCACTTTTCATTTTCTGATGTGAGAATAAATGACATGTCCTTTCCCAACTCTCTTCTGGCTTAATAGCTCCTGGGAAGTTTTTGACCTAAAAAAAGGAAAAATTAAAAGAAACTTAAAAGTAAACATTTGAATTGGTGGCAGTTAAATGAGAAAACCACACCAAAATGTTCTATTAACATATTTAGGAACTTTGGTGCAACAGTGGTACTGAGTCAGATGTGTGACCGAAGATTAGACACCGGTCTTATTAATGACTCTTTGGAATAGTTGCTACTTAAAAATGAAATAATTCATCTGGTAGCTTAACTGAGCCTTGGGTCAGCCCCAGAAATGCTGGGGTTATGCTTGCTGTCCAAGTTAATTACCTTCAAAGGATAGCCTGGAATTGATCAACCATTAGTAAATAGACTTGCTTCTACTTGGGCAAGAGGGAAAGAAGCCAAAAGATCAGAATAGATAAGTGAAAATTAGAATAAGCCATATTTGCAACTACAAAACAGATCAGAAAGTGTCTAGCACATGGTTGTGACTTGCCTTCTATTTCTCTGCAGATCCATTCTTCTGTGAAGAGTATTCAGCAGTATTGCAAGAATTTTAAAGGCGCCTGAGAGGACTCAGATCTTCACCATCCTTGGTTTTGTTGCATCATATATTTTCAGAGTTAAAATAAAAATCATAGTTTTCTGTTTTTGTGCATAAGGCATGGGTGTGTACTGAGTAGAAACTTTAGATGGTCAGAATATTGTAGCTAAAAATGTCATTGGACAGAGCTTCAAAGAACCCAAATAAATGGTTTGTGCATAAATACAAGAACCCTAGTGTCACAGCTAGATCAGCAGATGCACTGTCATTCTGGGCAGGAGGGTGAAGTTCAAAACTAGTGGGAGCTTCAACCTCAGGACTGAGTCCCTGGGCCTTACCAGTGGGGTTAGACAATTCTACTTCAAAGCGCAACTCTGTGGCTTCTCTAGCCTTTGGATTCCTCATTGCTCGTTATCTGATTTCTTTCTCATAATCAACCTTTCATAAAGGTGGAGTATTCCTTATCCAAAATGTTTGAGATCAGAAGTGTTTCATACTTTGGATTTGGGGGTCTTGGGGAGAATGTTTATATACACACAATGAGATATCTTGGAGATGTGACCCAAGTCTAAAGATGAAATCCATTTATGATTCATATACACCATATACACATAAGCTGGAAATGACCTGTCATATGAGGTTAAATATGAAATTTCCCACTTTTGCCATCATGCTGGTGCTCAAATGGTTTGGATTTTGGCGCATTTTGGATTCATAATTTTGGGGTAAGGGATGTCAACCAAAGAAGCAATCCTGATATTAATAGATTAGGAGAGAGAAAAGTGAGACTCAGAGAGGTTGCCTATCTGCCCATGTTCTCGGCAGTTATCCCACACTGCCTTCCAGTGATTCAACAGCTAACAGGGTATTCAGCAGTGTAAATAAATCTAGCGATGTAAGGTGAAATTTCAGCTTGTATCTCAATATAAAATGGTATGTACAGTTAATGAGCTTATTGACACAGATTCAATAAAACTCAATTCAGGTTCCTAAATACATATCTGAAGAAGAAGAAAAGATCCTTAGAGTTATAATTTCAGTTTTTAATCTCTTTTTTGTATTCAATGACATTTTTCTGATTATGGAAGCAAAAAATGCTTAGTTGACAAATCTAGGTAAGTGAAGAAATTTATTGAG
>NW_022964320.1:0-744 GCF_012274545.1 Fukomys damarensis
AGTGCCTTCTCTGTCCCAGGCACTGTACCCTGCTGTGAAACAGGTTCAGGTCCTGCCCCCAAGTCCAGGGAGAGAAAATAAATCAGGGTTTGGGGGTCACAGTAGAGTGGTAACTGTGTCATGCATGAAGTGAGCCTGGGCAAATGGGATCTCTAACTGGGGCTGGGGGTGCTTGTGGAAGGGGCAGAACTGGGAGTGCTGGATCCTGGTTGGGGTGTGCAGGAAGCAGCGCTCAGCTCTGCTCTGCTCTGCACAGGGAACCCAGGAAATGCTACACTCTACGGCATCTCCCTATCATTTAGTCAGTGTGTGAGCATAAAAAACATCTAGAAGATGCTCACTTAGTGAAACTTAATCCAGTGTCTTGCAGCTTTGTTTATCCATAGAGTATATTTTTTGATCACAAGAATCTATGAGTACCCCAGGGGAACAGTCCACAGAGCTCTTGCAAATGGTCTCCAGATGGATCTACCAAGCAACTAGATCGAGGCCCTGTGACTCCGGGGCTGGCAGCCCTAGCATTGCTGGGCACTTGTTGGAAATAGAGAATCACAAGCTCCACTCGCTTAGTCAAAGACTATGTTTACAAATCCTCTAGGTGGTTCACACGCACAAGCTTAAATTTGAAGAGCCCTTGTCTGTAGAAGGTACCTGCTCTCCAGCTTGGCTGGACATTGAGGTCAGTTGAGGAACTTTGCAACTATGGACACCTGGGTGCCTTCCTGGTGGTTCTGGGGTTAAAGG
>NW_022964321.1:0-200 GCF_012274545.1 Fukomys damarensis
ACTTTCAAGAAAAACGTACAAAGCATACTAAAAAACAAAATGCAAATTTTGAAGAGATAGAGCAATCATAAGAACCAAACATAACAGGGGCACTGAAGTGATCAGACTGGGAATTCAAAAGAACTATCATCAGTATTCTGAGGGTTTTAATGTATAAGTAGACAGATGCAAAAATATATGGGGCAGGGTAAGCAAAGATG
>NW_022964322.1:0-265 GCF_012274545.1 Fukomys damarensis
CTCCAAGCTGGTTTTACCACAGCAATTTACAGCTGCAATGTGAAAAGTACTTGTGATAAATAGGTCCCTAAAAACAAGACAGAATAGATACTCCTTGCACAATCCTACTTTTATGGAGTCGGCATATATCTCACATCACAACACTCCAAAGGACCAACAGAAAAGGTGTATGGTGGGGGGGAATTAACACTGGGTTCTTTTATGCAGCGTAATTAAAATCTTCAATAATATCCTTTTCTATTACTTTTCATCACACGCCAACACC
>NW_022964323.1:0-246 GCF_012274545.1 Fukomys damarensis
TTTATGATATCTGTGTCACATACAGCTTTACATGTGATATTTCACATCATGGTCACAGCCAGCGTTGCATTTCCTGCTTGGTATGGTTTTTAGGTGTGTCTGGTTATGGCATAAACAGTGTGATCGGAAGTTGGGGCTGGAGACTTAACTGTTCCTTCAAGGTAGGCAGAGACAATTTTCCTTTTCAAATTACTTCTAACTTTACTCTAAATTTCTCTCTGCTCAATGAGATTTTTACATAATTTA
>NW_022964324.1:0-212 GCF_012274545.1 Fukomys damarensis
TCTGGGGGGAAAATGACAGTTTCATGGAATTGCAGAGAACAATCATGCCTTTGAAAGAGATCATGCAGCCATTTCATTTGCTGCCAAATGCATATACTTCAGAACATTTTATCCAGAGTTGATTCACTTGGTTTTGCAACCTTATTCAAACCCAGATCCTGGCCTGCAGAAATCATGAGAGAGTTGTAGGTTTCATAAAAGATTATATATAA
>NW_022964325.1:0-208 GCF_012274545.1 Fukomys damarensis
GATTCTGATCAGTGACATATAGGTACTGAGGTTTCTGGGAAAGTATCTTTGAAAAATGATATTAAATAGCTGCCCATTCTGTATGTTTCCCTTGCCCCTTCCTAACTAATATTTGGTATTTCACCCACTATCTTATGAATGAGAAAAACCACAATAACAAAAGACAATCATGATATTTTTAAACTCTTAGTAAAATATTTATAAACAT
>NW_022964326.1:0-1060 GCF_012274545.1 Fukomys damarensis
CGCACAGGCAAACTACCCAGTAGGCGACTTCCTTCCGGATCACGCTCACCAACCCTAACCCTATCCCTAAGCCACCACATGATTCCTAAGCTCCCAGCAGGCGGTCCTTGAAATCCGGCACTGTGGCTGAGCCTAAGGCGCAATCTCATGCCGCTCCCACCTAGGGAACCAACACGGCAATAGCCAAGGAGAGCAACTGCCAGCCTATCACCCACAGGAATCCTGTCTATCCCCAGCGCTACCAGGAGCCCTGACCCGAGAGCAGGGACTTCTACTCCTACGTCATTCCTCAGCCTGGACGTCCAACTAACACCGACACCCACCGCCCAGCGCTCACGACACTACTCAGGGAGGAAAATGGGGGACCTATTCCGTCCCGGACATCATGCGCAAAACCTCCTCGCTGGCCTGTCGCTGTCCACTATAGCCAGGCCTCCATGGGCAGGTCCTGGCAAACACAATTCGACCCCACCTTCAAGAAAGGCACTACCCTCACCTTTGCTCGCACAGGTAAACTACCTGGAAGGTGAATTCCGTCCGGCTCATGCTCACCAATCCTAACCCTAACCCTAGCCCACAGCCTGATTCCTCGGCTGCCGTTGGGTAGCACTTGAAATCCTCCCCTGTGCTTAAGCCTCACGTGAAACCTCATGCTGAAACTGAATAGGAAACCCACAGCCCGACACCCGGGCTGCGAAATCCCAAAGCTATCCTTCTCCAGAATCCTCCGCTAATCCTAACCCTATCCCTGAGCCTCGAGGAGGGACTTACCTTCCTACATCATTCCTAAAACTCAGGGGCCAAAGAACACGAAACCTTACCCTCCGTCACACACTACACTGCACGGGGAGCCCAACGGGGAATCCCTTCCAGCCCCGAAATGTAGCTCTAAGGCTAGGCGATGGCCCCTCCCTCTACTATCCCTGACTCGAGGAGGGACTTACCTTCCTACATCATTCCTAAAACTCAGGGGCCAAAGAACACGAGACCTTACCCTCCGTCACACACTACACTGCACGGGGAGCCCAACGGGGAATCCCTTCCAGCCCCGAAATGTGTA
>NW_022964326.1:2089-3059 GCF_012274545.1 Fukomys damarensis
ACCCACAGCCTGATTCCTAAGTTGCCATGGGGTGGCACTTGAAATCTTCCCCTGTGGTTGAGCCTCAGGTGCCATCTCATGCTGACACTAACTAGGAAACCCACAGCCCTATACCCAGGTTGCAAAATTCCGAAGCTATCCTTCTCCTTAATCCTCCGCCGAACCCTTACCCTATCCCTGACCCTCAAAGAGGATTTACATTCCTACATCATTCCTAAAACTCAGGGTCCAATGAACACGAAGCATTACCCTCCGTCGCACACTACACTACACAGGGAATCAAATTCGGAATCGATTCCATCACCTCAATATAGCTCTAACACTACTCAATGGCGAATCACTACTTATTCTATAAAGGCGTGAACGCTCAGGAACGAGGGAAAACCACAGTACATTCTAGCTTCACAAATGTCACTGCCCTCACCTTACCTCTCACGCCCAAATTGTCTGCTGAGTGAAATCTGTCAGTGTCATTCTCACCTGTCCTAACCCTAACCCTAACCCACAACCTGATTCCTACCTTCCCAGAGGCGAGTCCTCTAAATCCTCCACTGTGGCTCAGCCTAAGTTGAAATCTCATGCTGATACTAAGTAGGAAAGCCACACTCCATTACCCAGGTACAGAAATTCCGAGGCTATCACTCACTGGAATCCTCATCCTTACAATAACCCTCAGCCTGACCGCGGAGGAGGAACTTGCCTTCCTTCATTATTCCGAATACTGAAGGTCAAATGAACAGGATCCGCCCTTTCCCTTCAATGTAGACGACACGAAACAGGGAGTGGATCAGGGAGCCTGTCCCGTCTCCTTCATCGAGCTCTCACCCCACTCGCTAGCCCAGCACTACCCATTAGAACTGCGGTGCCATGTGCAAGTCCTTGGAAATACCTAGTGCATCCCACCTTTGTGAAAGACACTGCCCTCACCTTCCCGCTGTCACGCAAACTACCTGGTAGGCGAATTCCTTCT
>NW_022964327.1:0-232 GCF_012274545.1 Fukomys damarensis
GCGTGCCTTTGCACCTGGCCCTTTGCTTGGCTCTTAGTAAACAGTTGTAGCTGCTTTGCTTCCCTGATGGTCTACTCTTGCTTCTACTGCTGTGCCTGTGGCTGCCAGCTTACATGTAAAATGTACAGATTTTCTGATTCACTTCTCTCGGGCCTTAGAACAAGTCCTTATGAGACCACTATAGGAACAAGAAGGAGAAATGATTGTGATTCTCTGGTTTTCATGTGTCTTA
>NW_022964328.1:0-372 GCF_012274545.1 Fukomys damarensis
AAAAAAAACATGGACAAGCTTTTGTCACAAACTATTCCCATTCAGGGGCCACAGACCACTCACAAACAAACAAACAGTAAGCTTGGGACCAAAACAAGTTACTCACTCTTTGCTGGTGATACCGGACTGCCCATTCCCCTTGCTGGGAAGAAACCTTCTTCATAAGCTAAGGGCCTTTATCTCTTTCACTCCAACTGGGGCTCAGATGCCACTCTGTTCTTAACCACTGCTCTATCCGAGGAATATCCTCTCTTGGGAGAGAGCCCAGAGGAAACAAGCCTGAAGGGCTTATTGAACAGGCTCAGAGCTGAGTTCCCACAGGTGTGAGCACAAACTACTCCACCGGGTTTGACTGCCCTTCAGGTTCCATCG
>NW_022964329.1:0-212 GCF_012274545.1 Fukomys damarensis
AAATTGCCTTGGGCATCAGTTTTTGAATGACATAGAGAAGCCCAGTGTTTGCCCCTTCTACAATGAGGACAGATGGTATTGGGAGGATGCTTATCCCTAGTGCACTCTTTAGAAAAATGACCAGGCTGTCTGCATTTAAAGCATATTACGGGTTGGCCCTTTTGTGATGAATTTTTTAGGGCGACCCCAATGGCGAGCCCTATACTATGAGA
>NW_022964330.1:0-303 GCF_012274545.1 Fukomys damarensis
TTTAGAAAACAGCAAGAACGCCATTCACTGGTCGCTGTAATAAGTTTCCAGTTAGAGACCACAGCATTTAGACCTTGTGCAGAGAAGTACGCGGCAGGCGAAGGCTGACGTCCTAGAATCAAAGGGTCGACGGGAGGGAGGAAAGGGGCGAAGGGGCTGGGCTGCAGGGTCGGGGAAGGGCCTCAGGTAAGGAGGCGGTTACCTTCAGGGAAGGTGGCCCCGGCGCCTTCAACCCCGACTTTTCCTCGCCCCCGGCAGCGGCCTGGGCATCCCGCGCGCGGGGTGCGTGGGGGTCGGCGCAGA
>NW_022964331.1:0-259 GCF_012274545.1 Fukomys damarensis
TCAATTTAGGTAAATGCAGACAAACCTGTGGAAATATCTGTCTCTGACTTCTGGTTCTACCAACGCGCATCCTCTTAGGCTCAGCAAATATAGAGGACAGGTGATTTTAGGTGTTAATTGTATATGTGTGGTAACTTGTGTTCATTTTTATATGTGGGACACCACCTAGCAGGGATGAACCATGCTTTAGTCAGGGAACAATTAAGATTCTTCTTCGAGGCTCTCAGCTTGAAAGAATTTATCTAGTTTCTAAGGCTGT
>NW_022964332.1:0-223 GCF_012274545.1 Fukomys damarensis
TAATACGTGAAAAACACACATAAAACCAGTGTAGTCTGATAAAAGTTCTCCAAACACAGGTAAGTTTGGAATATAAGTAAAGAATGTGAAAGAGATAGCACAAGCTTACAACACAAAAATAATTTTCACCTCTGATCCCAGAAAAATGATGGTACTTGTTGTCTTTACAATAACACAAAGAAGATGGGAAGGGTTGATCTGTAAAATTCTTACATTTGTAAGG
>NW_022964333.1:0-2241 GCF_012274545.1 Fukomys damarensis
CTTAACATTATGGTCTCAAGGTGCGTCCGTTTTCTTCTCACATCATTCTTCACTGTCACTTTCAGCTTTTCCTTAGAACAACCAGGAAATCATGAGATGAGACTCATCTTCCTGCTTTGTTAGTCCATTTTATGTCATTTTTCTAAGTGTGTGAAACTCTTTCCTGCATGTGAAATAACTTAAACACTGACCGCAAGATTGTCAGTGGAGAGTTGATGGTTTTCCTTATTCAAATAAAAAATCATAAAACTTGGAAATATATAAAAATTACTACCACAAAAAACTGTGTTTTTTTCCATATTCAATTAAATTGAAATGTTACCCCTTTGAACTGGTTCATCCATGTCTGCAAAGGAGTGAACTCAGAGACTTCTACCATGGACAGACCCAACAGCAGACTGTGCCCTGCTCTTATTTCTGTCAGTAGTGGGAGTCTATGAGACTAGTTCAAGAAGACAAATGGTAACAAATAAAGATGTCAAAAGGCAAATATTAGAGAAAGGATCATCGAGGAACACTGCAAAACCATTAATAATATTGCCCCGACACAGAAACTTTCATCCTTTGGAAGGCAAAGGAATAAATTGGAAGCTTTTCATAAAATATTTTTTATAGCTGAAAAAGCAACAGTAAACATAAATAAGTCTTCACCACCAAGTCACTCTGAAGTGCAGTCATCTAAGTGGCACAGTAGTGTGCAGGTGTGAGCATAACTTTTGGAAATACGAACAGAGTCTGCATCTATGAAATGCTTCTCCCTATGGTCCTGGGATCAAGGTGCATTGGCAGATCACAAACTAGTGTCACAAACTGGATTTGCAAAGTCAACTCAGAAATTTGGCTTAGTGAGAGGGAAGGTCTGAAAGATGAATTCGTGAGAAAATATGACAAGCCAAAGAGCATAAGATGGTGTCCTTCAGCCAAGCAAGATGAGTCAGTAGGTCAAGCCATGGATTTCTCTGGATTCTCACTGGCTACACAAAAAGTTCATGTGTCCATCCACTTCCTGCTAGATGTAACCATAGTCATTCAAATAGAACTGTTTAGCTGGTGTGGTGGCACACTCCCAGCACTTGGAAGGCCGAGGCAGGCTGATCCCCATGAGTTTGAGGCCAGCCTGAATGACATAGTGAAACTCTATCAAAAAAATCAAATAAAACTTTTTCCTTCCTGTCATTACCCCTCCCTTCAACATTTTATACAACCTAAAGAAAGTGATATGTATCCAAACAACAATTTACTTTCCGCGTATTTTTTTTTTCGTTTAAAGGTCAAATCTTCTGTTGGAAGAAATAAAATCAACAATTCTTTATTTAGGTGCTTTCATTTTCTATCTAGAACACCATAGTATATAGGAAAGCTGATTTTTCCTCTTTGGAAAATGTAATTTTCCCTACATTGATCAACGCTAGTTCTTTAGAAAATTGATGGAAATGTTCTCAGCTCAAATTATGATTTAAAATATAAATGGTGTTAAATGATAGGTTCCCTTAAAGAACATGAGCACATTTTCCTCATAGAAATATTGGTAGCACTTAGTCAATAAAATAATGTTTTCTTCTATATTAGCTCATTTGATGAAAACAGATTCAGAGTGAACCAATACACGTGATTGGTACGGTGAAAACCTAGAATTTGTCATTGTTTTCTCAGGTAAATACTAAGAAACAATAAATGTCTTTTCTGTTCTCTTACCGGCATCATTAGAGAACATAATTTCTGTTCTCTTACTGTCATCATCAGTTTGCTGTTTGTTGTTCACTGTAGCATCTCCTGACTTATACATAGCATTACACTTACTATGCAGGAGAATTAAGTGTACTGTGGAGAGAATTAATTCAGCAGAAAATGGGAGAGAGAATGCTGGGGAATAAGAAAAGTGGGAAAGTCCCTTTGTAATTTAGTACACTGTGAGTACTGAGACAGTATTTCTGTTAAAAAAAAAAAAAGATGAAAGACATTATTCACCCAGGTCAATTAAATGCATACAATTATACTTCTAAAACTTCCCTAGGATGGTCTCAAGGTTCCTAGTTTCAGCCAAAATTACACAAGACGATGATTAAGGCACAGTAGATTTTCAGTAACTAATGCAGGTATCAGGGACCATGACCTACTAGAAACGCTTAATTTGAGGGACTAATATAGCACTTACTTCTCCAGGCACCCTACAAATTTTAACTCCTGCCACCCTTCCAACAATCCCCAGGAGATGCATTCTATTACTGTCTCCATCTTACG
>NW_022964334.1:0-208 GCF_012274545.1 Fukomys damarensis
TATGTGCTTTACCACTGAGCAACATCCTCAGCTCTTTTTTATTTTTATTTATTTATTTATTTATTTAGGTACCAGGGATTGAACTCGGGTCCTTGCGCTTGCAGGGCAGGCCACTGAACCGCTGAGCTACATCCCCGGCCCCTCTTCTTTATTTTTTTGAGACAAGTTCTCTCTAAGTTGCCCAAATAGGACTTGCACTTGTTATTTT
>NW_022964335.1:0-407 GCF_012274545.1 Fukomys damarensis
CTACACCTCTAGCCCTTTTCCTATTTCACATTGTCAGTTATATCATTAGGATCTTATGTACTACTACATTTTTTTCACACCAGAGAAACTCTTCGGTATTTACACATGTGACTTATTTATTTGACTTAGAAGTATATCCTCAATATGTATCCATTTTCGTATGAATGAATCTAATTTCTCATTCTTTATGGCTGAGTAGTATTCCATTTTGTAGAAAAACCACATCTTCTTCATCCAGTCTTCAACTGATGGGCAAATGGGCTGTTTCCAAGTTTTAGCTATTACACACTGTGCCACTATAAACATGGGTGTGCATATATCACTCTGGTATAATTTTTTTATAATTCTGGTCTTAATTCATTTGGAAAGATACCCAGCAGAGGGATGGCTGGGTCAAATGGAACCTC
>NW_022964335.1:509-797 GCF_012274545.1 Fukomys damarensis
TCAACATTTGTTATTGGTTGATTTCTTGATAGCAGCCATTCTTTGTGGGGTGAGGTGGAATCTCACTGTTGTTTTCATCTGCATCTCTCAAATGACCAGTGATGTGGAATACTTTTTCATATATTTACTTGTTGCTTTTACTTCTTTGAGAAATGTCTTTTCAATTCAGATGCCCATTTTTGAATCGGGTCTTTATATTTGGGGGGTGATTGTTTTGAGTTCTTAATATATTCTAGATAAGAGTCCTTTGTCTGAGGAGCAGCTGGTAAAAATTTTTTCCCACATTGT
>NW_022964336.1:0-1347 GCF_012274545.1 Fukomys damarensis
GGGAGAGAAGAGGGGAAAGGAAGGGAAAGTGTGGAGGGGAGGAAAAAGATGAAGAAGAGACCTGGAGTGCAAGTGTGTTCGAATGCAGCTGAGCAAACGTTTGGTATCGGAGGCAGTCTGCACTCCCGTCTGGTGTAAGCAGACAGGACAAACAGCTGAGAGGTGCAGCTCCCCGCCATCACTGTGGCAAAGGGGACAATCCAGTGGCAAGGTCCATCTAGGAACAGCTGGCGTTCTTTCCACACTCCCACTGCAGGCAGAGCTCCATACAACCTGGCCCGAGGAGAGGACCATTCAGGAACCTTGTCAGGGCTTTGGTGTCGCAGGGAATTTCCCCAACACTCCTGCGGCCACTTCACAAATGAGAAAACTAAGTCTCAGGGGCTGAGTGCACAACTCCAACTCCTGAATCCCATAGCTAACCAGAAGGATGCAGTTCACTCTAGCCAACACCAAATCTGAGACTCCGTATGCTGCACAGAGCTGCTCTCGCGGCCCCTTTGGGGCAACAACTCCTGAGCTCATTTGATCTGGGATCCCTGCCCCTCCTGGGGGAGGCAGATGCTTCACCAGTGGGGCCCTGCACAGTCCCTGGCTCTAGGTAGGGAGGGGACTGCACCCCGTGCTAGAAGCCAGCACAGAACACACGCACTGCCTGGGGTGTCCGCCAGGTTCTCCCAAGGCCACTGTTAAGGACATCACAGTGTGAGTGCAGACACGATTTTTGCTGCACATGTGTGTCTCAGAAAGTCCTTCCCTAGCTGGAGTGAGCCCCATCCATTTCACGCAGGAGTGGGGGCACTGAATGCAGGGTTTTCAGCCCCTAAATTAGGGAAGTCTGGGAAACTAGACAAAGTAGGTCCCCCCGCCAGTACCCCACCTCCCACCAGCTGCCCCTGTTAAGTCACCCCATGAAGAAATTCTGAGGCACTCCTGTCCTTCTATAACCTCAAACTGCCTTTTGTCCAACTTCTGCTGCAAACTTGGTCTCTGCCTGTTTTCCATTGCTATCGCAAAGCATCCAAGGTTAGGTGCTTTATCAAGAAAGGAGATCCTTTTGTCAGTCTGGGAGGTGCCAGAGCAGGTGGCTCCAAGTGCTTGGTCTCCAGTGAGGCTCATACTGGGCAGCATCATACTGGGCAGAGCACATAGGGGAGAGAGCGTGTGAGGAGACAAGAGGTCAGCGTGCAGAGGGCCTGGCCTTGACCTTTTATCCCAGTCCCATCTCCCAGGAACAGAACAAACTGAGGTCCCAGGAGAACTGCGCCCATCCCTGATGCCCCAGGGACGCTCCCCTCCAACAACACTGAGTGAAGACCAGGCTTCCAACATGGAGCTCGGGGAAAA
>NW_022964337.1:0-574 GCF_012274545.1 Fukomys damarensis
GACTTGCTAAAGTTGGAGACTTAGCTAAATCCCTGAAAGCATTTTAAAAGTCCTTTCAAAATTTAATAAACCTGAAATGTGTCATATTCCTCACAGGACAGACTTCAAAATCAACAAGCAACTTCCTTCTCACCTCTCAGAACTATTATAAGTAAAGCAATTGCCTTTACAATTAAAGTTCAAAAACGTTTGCAAATGTATAATTCTCTTAGTGCCTTCAAACTAAAGCCACAAACCTAGAATCCGCTACAAATTTCAAATCAAATCCAAAGGCCAGTATGTCACATACTGTAATGTGCTGAAATCCCACTGATGCCTCAAAAGACTTTTTAAATGATGGCTTCATGGTTTATTCCTAAATTCAGCACAGAATTTAGCACAGAATGCCATGGGTTCAATTGGCTTCCTGGTCTCTGGAACTTCTCCACACCTTTTTTAATACAAAGTTGCTCAGAGTTGCATCTGAGGCTGAGGTCTGGAATAGGATAAGAGATCCAGGTTCTTGTCCCAGGATCTGAACCAGATCAGGATCTGAAATCACCTCCAGAACAATCCTCTCACAGAGGATTCCCCA
>NW_022964338.1:0-252 GCF_012274545.1 Fukomys damarensis
GGTCCTAGGCGCCACCTTGTGGATGTTTTAAGGATAGTTGGCATCGAAAAACGCTGACCTCAAAGACAAGTCACACAGAGGTCTGTGGAGAAGTGGTCAGCACGCAGCAAGTCGATACTCTCCCTGGAGCTGGTGCTCATACCTAACATGCGGACCACTGGGATACAGAGTCAGCGCACCCTGGTCTCTACCTCGTCCTGATGAACACAGGGCCAGAACCTAGGAAGTAAATCAGAAGGAACTTGGCCTAGA
>NW_022964338.1:1781-2738 GCF_012274545.1 Fukomys damarensis
AAGCCTCAGGTGCCATCTCATGCTGACACTCACTAGGAAACCCACAGCCCGACACCCAGGCAGCGAAATCCCAAAGCTATCCTTCTCCGGAATCCTCCGCCTAACCCTAACCCTACCCCTGAGCCTCGAGGAGGGACTTACATTCCTACATCATTCCTAAAACTCAGGTTCCAATGAACACGAAGCCTTCCCCTCCGTTCCACAATACACTACACGGAGACCCAACGGGGAATCCGTTCCAGCCCCTAAATGTAGCTCTATCGCTAGGCGATGGCCCCTCCCTCCCGATTCTGTCTCGCGGGCAAGCCTCCGGTCCGAGGGAAAACCACGGCACATCCGAGCTTCACAAAAGTCACTGCCCTCACCTTACCTCTCACGCCCAAATTGTCTGCTGTGTGAATTCCTTCCGTGTCGTGCTCCCCTGTCCTAACCCTAACCCTAAAACACCACCTGATTCCTACCTTCCCCGAGGGCGGTCCTCGACCTCCTCCACTGTGGCTGAGCCTAAGGTGAAATCACATCCTGACACTCACTAGGAAAGCCGCACACCGATCCCCAGGTGCAGAAGCTGCGAGGCTGTCACTCAACAGAATCCTCATCCGAACCCTCACCCTCAGCCTGACGCCGGGGGGAGACACTTACCTTCCTACGTCATTCCGAACACTGAAGGTCACATGAACAGGGGTCACCCGCCCCTCAAATGTAGACGACGCGACGCAGGGAGTGGAATGGGGAGCCTGTTCCGTCCCCGTCATCGAGCTCTCACCCTAATCGCTGGCCCGGCACTACCCACTGGCACCGCGCTGCGATGCACGGCTCGTCAGAAATACCCAGTGCATCCCACCTTCGCAAAAGGCGCTGCCCTCACCTTTCCTCGCACGGGCAAACTACCCAGTAGGCGATTTCCTTCCGGATCACGCTCACCAACCCTAACCCTAACCCTAAGCCACCACCTGA
>NW_022964339.1:0-219 GCF_012274545.1 Fukomys damarensis
CTCCCTTTAATTTCTTGCCTTGCCTTGCCTGCTGGATTTGCTCTGTTGGGCCTCATGAAATTGTGATCTTCATTGTCTTTCTCTACAATATTGTTTAGAATTGTTTGGATTGTTGGTTTGATATTCATGAAGTTTCTTGGGTGTTCTTTGTCATAAAAGTATCTTATTTCCCCATCAATTTTGAAAGATAGTTTTTCAGGATACATCAGTCTAGGTTGG
>NW_022964340.1:0-521 GCF_012274545.1 Fukomys damarensis
AGAGAATAAGGAAGTATTCAAAAAAGTGCTATGTTGGAAGATGTCAGAAGAACACAGGAACTAGGTGAAAGAGCTCCCAATAGCTAAATCTGGCCAATTGAAGCAACAAGAATAACATACAACTGGATTATAACTCAAAGTATAAAATAAGTAATATCTACAAGTTCACAGTGATATGACTGACTAAAGAAATAATTCAATGAGGAAGGAGACAAATCTCCCATACAGAAGAACTCCAAGTAGTTTAAATACATACCCTTCCCTTAGGGAGGGAAAGTATTATTTCCCACCCCTTAAGTGTGGGTTAAGCATGTTGACTTCCTTCTAAAGAGTTCACTAAAAAAGGTGGACAGGGGGAGGAGTAACTTTACAGCAGAGAAATCTGACAAACACTGTCAGTCAGGTGGTCAAAGTTACATTAACAGTGGGGGCCGGAGATTTAGCTCAGTGGCACTGCGCCTGCCAAAAAATGCCGGATGTGGTGTCTCACACCTTTAATCCCAGCACTCAGGAGGCTGAGG
>NW_022964341.1:0-331 GCF_012274545.1 Fukomys damarensis
ACTTACATAAGTGTGAAATATCAATTCCATAAAATCTTCACAACATCTGTGAGTCATATGCTTGCATTAAGCATCTCTGCAACTCTAGCAATTTATATGCCACAGTTCACAAATTTTAAAAAAACCCAAATTTTCTTTACAATAATATTGTTTGAAAGTTTCACTTAATTTAATTAAAGTGAAATTATGTGATTCCTTATTTTCTACTTTTTTTAAAAATTGTTTTCTGCATTGACTTTTGTAAATTGCTTATGATAGGTAGCTTTATTGCTAGTATTGAGACCTCTTCAGGAAATGACTATTTTTCAGAGATGTCTTTTAGGCATAGCTG
>NW_022964342.1:0-480 GCF_012274545.1 Fukomys damarensis
AATAGTTCCTCCTTTGCACTCCTCAGGCCACACTGAGGAAGGAGATCAGGGGCGTTACCTATCTATCATGGAGATGCAGAACACAGCTACCAAGCCCTGCGCAGGACCAGTCAGAAAATGCCCTCTGCAATTCTTCTGGAGCGAAATCATGCAGGTTTGTGATAGGCGGTCATAGACCTGAGGTCCACCTAAAGAAAGAGGGAGAAAGCAGCCTCCACCATTCACCTCTTGACCCACTCTCACCTACTTCTTTTCCTACCTTTCATAAATTAAAACCTCACCTCTTTCTCATGTCTTGTCCGAGTCTTCGTTTTGGATCCCAGGACCTGGGAAGAGTTTATAGAATCCCAGAATCTGGTAACAGGACCATCTGTCTAATCCAGATGACTCCGGTGTTTCGGAAACATAGTTAAGACTCTTGAATCCTATAAAATAGTTCAAGGAAATACTGTGTTGAGTTACCACAATAATACTGTGGGG
>NW_022964343.1:0-906 GCF_012274545.1 Fukomys damarensis
CACAATTAGATCTTAGAATGAATCCAAAACTTTCTCTTCTTGCAATGCCATCTTCAAAATTGCCTCCAAAACACATTGAAGAATCGTGCGGCACAGGTTTCCCAATTTGGCTCAATCCACATTTCATTTCAACAGTTTTACGTCACTCTGGGCATCCCCCATCTAATGAAAAGGCAGGAAATGAGAGACATGGGATATGTGGTACTGTATTGTGGAAAGTGATGTAAGGAAGAAGCAGGAAAATGAGGAGCATGGATGGGAATAAGATGAAGCCAGGTCATGAAGGACTTTTGGCTGTGAGGAAAGATGAGAGTTCACTGGGCACCTGTTGTTGCAGGGGCTCAAGGGGCACAGAAGCCTACCCGGTGGGCTTGTAGGAGTAAACGTGATGCTGCCACGCAGCCACTGGACTGGGAATTTGGAAGAGAGATCCAAGGAATGGGGAGAGCCACCAGCATGAGCTTGGTGGGCAGGGAAATAGTAGATATGAAGGAAGGGGCCTCTCTGAGAGGCAGGAGAGAAGGAAAGTTGTACTGCTTCAGAAGGTATAGAAAAGTCTACTGAAGATATTGGAGCTCATCAATCGCATTACTGTATCAGTGGCTGCAAGAGGGCCTGAAGCAGAGCATTTTGTCCAGACTGAAGGACAACCCAGGTAGACAAGGACCAGTCCTGTCGGATGTGATGAATGCCATCTTGGCAGTGTAAACACCAGGAACTGATGGGAGAAAAGAGTTCCCAGAGCCCCTGAGGAGACTTAGGAGGCTGCTGCAGGCCACAGATTTACCCAGGTGGAAGGATGGGAAAAAGTCTGGAGATGGAGGGTTGTACCTGTTCAAAAGCCCTGTGAAATAGTTTGGTAAAACTCTGATGTACATGAAAACAACTGACAAAGGCAAACTGGCT
>NW_022964344.1:0-283 GCF_012274545.1 Fukomys damarensis
CACATAATAATTGCAATCCTTGTGAGGAGTTGGTGCATGTATATAACACATCTTAATTTTTTTCATCCTCTTTCTCTCATTCCCCCCACCCCATCCCTCCATCTCTTCTAATGTTGTTTGTAATTCAATAAGTAGTAAAAAAAATCAAGCTTAGCTCATCCGCACTATGATTCTTCTTTTTTTTTGTACCAAACTAGAGAAACAATTGTAACTTCATGGAGTATTAGTTCTAATTTTGGCCAAAGTGTGTGTTTTGGGGTCAATATTGCTATTTCTGGAGAGT
>NW_022964345.1:0-216 GCF_012274545.1 Fukomys damarensis
TTGGCATTGTACAGAAATTAACAGCCATATTGGTCTAGAAATGTTAATTTTTTTTCCATTTGTTCACACTGTATTAAATATGTATGGTCATATCTACATGGGTTTGATTGCAGAAACTAATATTCTCTAAATAATGAAAAAAAAGAATAATACAAGACTAAAAGAGCAAGAAGCAATTTAAATATGTTCAGGGACTATTTTCATCTTCAGAATTAA
>NW_022964346.1:0-249 GCF_012274545.1 Fukomys damarensis
GCCCAGAAGCCAGTTCCAGACACTTGCTGAGAGATTAAGAAGTAAAAATCATCGCATTGGAATAGGATGGTGATTATTGCATTTGGCAGGGCTATTTGAATAGAATTCTAGGAACAGCCTCTAACTGGAGTAGTCAGAGGTGAAAGGCTAAAAACTAGAGTAGGGATGATACTTTTGAGGTGCTTGGCTATAAAGGGGAGCAGAGCAGCTGAGGAAAGATGAGTTCTAGGGAGGCATTCTTGTATGCTT
>NW_022964347.1:0-854 GCF_012274545.1 Fukomys damarensis
CCCTAAAGTAAAATATATTTTAAAACATCAGACATCCTGACTTGCTTTCTAAGATGATGCTGTAACAAAGTGTGGATGGTCCTCCATGTAGCCTTACCAATATGACCAGGGCTTCATTTCTGCCAAGGTGGAGGAAGAGCCTTCCTTTGATTTTTTCTTTTGAGACAGTGTCATGCTAAGTTGTCTGGGCCAGCTCAGACTTGCAGTCCTCCTGCCTGTCAGTCTCCATGAATGTTGAGGTTACAGACATATGCCACCCTGCCATGTCGAGGATACCATTTGGGCCACAGAGAACGGTGGATACAAATCGCTTAGGGTCAGGAGATGGGGCAGAGAGTGCGGCATACTCTGGTGGCCACAGCTTTGTTTTCCTTCAATCTCTACTTTTTCATCATTAAGCTTTCGGTGTGAGGTGCCATGGAAAGCTGTCTTGTGTGGGAGGTGAGGCTACCCCTCCCTACTGGTTCTCTAAAGGATCTCACCGTCAGGCCCAGCACCCCAGGGACCAGGCTGCTGCCTAAGCAGCAGGTGGGCAGAGGAACTCAGGGCCTGTTTAGTCCCCAAGAAACCCAAGAATCCAGTTCCGCCTTGGGGAAAGTGTGCTTGATATGTGTGACATCACAGCTGAGCCACCTCAGCAAATACTGTACAGGTCCAGGGATGTGTCTCAGGGGGTCCGCCACCTGCCTTGTAAGTGCAAGGGCCTGAGTGTGATCCCCGGCACAATTAAAAGAATAAATAAATAAAAGTGAATGCTTCACAGGCCTGTGGTACATTGCTGCCTCCCAATTATGCTGGCAGGCTCCCATGGAGGAAACACCCTCCCTCAGGCACTTGCTAGTCATGCAGAGAAA
>NW_022964348.1:0-239 GCF_012274545.1 Fukomys damarensis
CTCCCGCATACGTCCCTGGGCTGGAGGGTGTCTCCTTGGCACACAGAATTTGTGAGGATTCCCGTGTGTCCCCAGCCCTGTCTGAGCCGGGAGCGGGGCGCTCACGGAGGAGTTGGGGCAAGTAAGGGCGAGGCTGGGGTCAGTTCCCCACTCAGCCCTGTGTGTCCCTGGGTGCCCGTTAGAGTCTGGTGCCAAGAGGAGTGGAGGGAGAAGGAAAGAGTGCGGGGCAATTGGAGAGG
>NW_022964349.1:0-202 GCF_012274545.1 Fukomys damarensis
CAGGATAGCATGGCAGAGGAGCATCTCAAGGAGAAACAGTTCATGGCGGAAAGTAGCAAAGCATCAAAGTAGTGAAGAAGCAAGGCCAAGTGACCTTAGCAGCTTCTTTCTATCCCTCTCATGTTCTGTCTAGGCTACTGGGCTTAGGGCAGGTTCCAAACTAATCAGTGGACTGATTTAGTAATCATACACCCTTAATTCT
>NW_022964350.1:0-464 GCF_012274545.1 Fukomys damarensis
CTGTAAAGCACTAGCTGGTTCACCAGGGCTGTCTGGTCAATTTCCTCCATGGGGATCTCAAAACGATGCTACCTCCGTGTTTAAGTCAAAACGGCCTGAGATTGTGAGGCCAGCTAGTGATCCATTTGTGCTCTGGAATTTACTTGGAACTGTGTTACCAGGACACTGGAATAATCCGGAAGTGGAAGCCCCTGGGTTATTTCCCAGCTCTCGTGAACTACTCCTGCCTTGGGAAAGGGACCTGAGCTCAGCACAGGGTCACTGGGAGTAGGCTGGCATGGACGCACTTTGGACTTTTCTGCCCCTCTTACTGCCTCAGTGCTATTCAGTCACTGCCAGCTACAGCTTCCCACGGACCGTGGTGACCTCCACTGTGCCACCTCCCAGAAGCCCAGGCGGGACCCCCGCACAGCCTGCCCACCCCCAAGGACTAAGGAAAAGAACTGGTGCGAAGTGTTTTGCTG
>NW_022964351.1:0-313 GCF_012274545.1 Fukomys damarensis
CTGGCTGCTGGTGATATTTCTCAGGGAAGGAATACCTCCAAATGTTGGAAATTGTAATCAGATATCTGTGAATGTTTATGTGAAAAAAAGAGTGCTGAAAAAGTTTGCTGAAGACCTCTTACTCTTGGCTCCAATTCCTTCTGGGAATGGGACTTAAGAGTAGGCTTAAAAGAAAGGAAGAAGTGTAACAGAGTAATAGTGGGGGTAGGGCAGTCTCACACAGGGAACATTTTACAGGGAAAATGCAGGAAGAAAGTTTGGAAGAGTTGGTAAACAGTTCCTCAAATCCTCAAGCCCAGCTCATAGCCAAGAT
>NW_022964352.1:0-475 GCF_012274545.1 Fukomys damarensis
AGGCACTTTTAGCAGAGAAGCCCTTCAGGCCTAAGAGAGTGCCTAGCATCTCTTAATGCACACTAGCCTTCAGAACTCTTTATACTTGGGGATAGGTTCAGTTTGACCTTACAACCGAAATGCACTTTGCAGAGGGCTTCAGCAGTTTAAAGTGCAGTTTTCCCCGGGAAACAGTTTCTCTCACCGTTCAGCCGTTTAAAACGAAAGGGGTCAGTTTCATGAATGTGAAGTACTGCACAGAGAGCGGGGCTGCGACTCTGTGAGTTTACCAGTGAAGTGCACCTATTCTGTGGAGTACAACTGTATTCCTTTTTGCTTGTAGGTCTCTGCCTGGCAGAGATGGAAACACTGCCGTGAGGCACTTTTAGCAGAGAGGCCCTTCAGGCCTCAGAGAGTGCCTAGCAGCTGTGAATGCACACAAGCCTCCAGAACTCTGTATACTTGGGGACAGGTTGAGTTTGACGTTAGAACACAA
>NW_022964353.1:0-227 GCF_012274545.1 Fukomys damarensis
TTGAGTTCTTTATATATTCTACATAATAGTCCTTTGTCTGAGGAGCAGTTGGTAAATTTTTTTCCCCACATTGTACGTTGTCTCTTAGTTCTGTTGATGATTTCTTTTGCAGTGCAGACGGTTTATAATAACATGAGATCCCACTTATTGATTCTTTATGCTAATTCCCATGCTACTGAGGATTTGTTCATAAAGTCTTTTCCTATGCCAATATCTTCCAGAGTTCT
>NW_022964354.1:0-215 GCF_012274545.1 Fukomys damarensis
CTCTGCCAGCTAGGCAGCAAGCACTCTTCTGAGGACTTGTAGACCAACTGTGCTCTTGCTCTAATCGTCGGCGCCACCTTGTGGATGTTTTAAGTATCGTTGGGATGGAAAAACGCTTTCTTCAAGGACAAGTCCCACACAGGTCTGTGGATTAGTGGTCAGCAAGCGGCAAGTCTATGCCCTCCATGAAGCTGCTGGTCACGGCTACCATGAGG
>NW_022964355.1:0-383 GCF_012274545.1 Fukomys damarensis
GGTCCTTCTTCCTGAAGGTCACCCTCATGTCTCGAGGAAAGAAGCACAATGACAGGGATCATCCTCCCCATTCAGAAGACACCCTCCGGGCTCACCCACAAGAGGCCAAATCAATGGACAGGACAGCACTGGAGAGACCTCCTTCCTGGAGAGGGTCTGGCCCTGCATGTTTCCCTGAGGTGACGAGAAGCCGGAGTCCACAAGATTTTATGCATTTCCAGCATTTCACGCCTGCTGGAGTCTACCACACAGCTGCCAGCTGCTGCTTGACAATGTCTTGGAGAACTGTGTATATCATCGGGCTCTACTGTTGCTGGGATGCAATACCCAGTGCTCACAGTTTCATGGGAGACAGGCTTAGCTTAGCTCATGGTTCTGGGGAG
>NW_022964356.1:0-1744 GCF_012274545.1 Fukomys damarensis
ATCCAAGTATTTGAGGTCTACCACCATAAGAACGAGAGAAGGAAGTTATGTAATTTGGAGAGGAGTATGTTTTTGTTTTCACTGTTATGTCAACACAACAGCAAAACTTGTAAATTATGAGGATCTTGCCATATTTTTATGCTGCTAATTAGAAATACCACAACTAAAAGTTATTTATAAATAAAATAAACTGTAAATTAAAGGCCTAAGCACAATCTTTTACAAGCCTAGAAATGGTAATAGCCAGAAACCCTGGAATCCTGGACTCAGCTTTTCCTATGTGCCCTTTCCTATTACATCTAGGCTGTTTCCCTAGCTTATCTTCTTCCTGCTTACTATATACTGCTATTCTTAAAGTCACTACCCTCCTAGAATTTCATAACTGAGAAGAAAAAGCTGTAATCTGCTTTCTTCTAAAATAAAGCCAATTTTTAGAATGGAAGAAAGGATATTATACAAATTTAAGCAATTAATACTATAAGCATCATCACGTTTGCCACATTCGTTGGTTTATTTATACCTTCTCTCATTCTTTGTCTTATTTAAAAAATGATGCCACTTTGAGCCTCAGAAAAAGTGTTTCACTGATTCACATGTGTTGTTGCTGATCTGAGAAAAAGAAAAAACTAGAAAGCAAGAAATATTAGCATGATAATGCATTTGCATCAACATATAATCTTGCATTATGGATCAAGGTAAAGTTTAAGAACATTATTATGAATGATTTAATTAAGTACAATAGCTCATATTAAATGTTTTAACTTTGAAAGAAAGTTTATATATTTGTGTACCTCTAATGATTGTGAGTCTACACAGAATTACATAATATGTATCATAATACAAATTGGCTTGTCTAAGCAAAATGACAAATATGATCAACAAAAACCAGCACAAATTACTCAAAGTTGATGGTAAGGCATACTACTAAAAATTGAGTACTAAACCAAAAGTAATGACTTGCTTCAAAAAATGGCTTCCCATTATTCCTACCTAGTATTAATTTTACCTAATATTATTGTAATTATAATATCAACGATTTGTGAAACACTCTGTTAGAAACCCTAATGACCTAGTATACTATTTGGGAAATATTCTCACCATTAATATATTATTGTGTTAATTATTTAAAAAATCTAATTTTGCTTATTACTAGATACCACTCCAAGTATGGAGACTAATCACTCTGAACAGCTCTCAGCAGAACAATCAACAGCTCCAACAGATAGTTCATCATCAACCAATCAAGATGCCCTGGGGAAGCAAAACAGTCAGGATTCTTCAACATCACTCCAAACACCAGAGGAAGAGGCAAGTAGCCACTCTGAAAAGGGAGCCCAAGATATTTCTGAAGAACTGAATCAACAACTAGAAGATATCATAAGCATGTACGGTTCTACTGCCAATACCATAGAGAAAGAGGGCCCAGCCAAGGCAAAAGAGCAGCCTGAAAGTGCAGAAGCAGTTGACAATGAGGACAGAGACTGCGAAGAAACCACTGATGAGGCAAAAAGAGAACCCACTGCTTCTGGAGAGCCATTCACAGTCAAAGAGCCTGTCAGCAACAAAGAGCAAAAGTTGGAAAAGAAAATCCTAAAAGGATTAGGCAAGTAGTTATTTCTAATATATCACTTTTCATTTTTCCTAAAAAGGGGTACTTCCTCAGCCTCTATAAAAAGCACATCTATTATTTAGATTTACTTTAACAGCTTCATTTGGGGCTGCCCTAAATGTTCTTTTTTTTTTT
>NW_022964357.1:0-745 GCF_012274545.1 Fukomys damarensis
GTGAATTAGCAAAAAACTTGGTCATATAAACTTTTTTGATCCTACAAATTCAGTGGTACACTTTAGGTATGCATCATTGGGAGCCTCTACCTGTATGTGACATATCTTGGTGCTTGTCTTTTCCCATCCCCCTTTCCTTCCTTTCACCCACCCCTCCGGTCTTCCTAGTTACAAAGCTTTGTATGTGCACAGCAATAGACGCTCACCGATGTTTATAGCGGCACAGTTTGAAATAGCTAAAGCTTGGAAACAGCCCACATGCCCATCAACTGGTGACTGGATAAAGAAGATGTGCTCTTTTTATGAAATGGAGTTCTACTCAGCCATAAAGAACAAGGAACTAGAGAGATTTATAGCTAAATGGATGCACATTGAGGCCATACTTTTAAGTAAAATAAATAGGACATGCATGTAAATATAGAATTGCTTCTCTGGTGTGAGAAACTGAAAGTGTAAATGACCAAAATGTATAATAGATAACGTGAAATAGAAAGCAAAGGTGCAAAGAGGAAGAGGAACTAGGGAGAGGGGCGGGAGGAAAGGAAGGAAGGAAAAGAAAAAAAGAGAAAAGAAGGAAAAATGGCAGCAAAGCTCTCGATCATAGAAACTTTAAGCTCTTCTTCCCTATTCCTCTGGAATCCTTGTGTGCTAACGTGGAAGTATAAAATTCCCTCCAGCAAAGAAGAAAGCAGCAACTATTTCCATGGTGACAGCATCAGAAATTAATTTCATTAAATGCGCACTT
>NW_022964358.1:0-200 GCF_012274545.1 Fukomys damarensis
CTCCAGTAAAAGAAAAAGGGGAAAATATCCTCAGGTATGGCGAGACTCACCTGTAATCCCGGCGCTTGGGAAGTTGAGTCATGGAGAGTTGGAGCCGGCAGCCTGGGGTACAGAGCGAGTGCAAGGCCAGCCTGAAGCACACAGTGAGAGCCCGTCTCAAAACAAACAAAAATCCCCCGAAACAAAAAGGCTATGGCTCA
>NW_022964359.1:0-246 GCF_012274545.1 Fukomys damarensis
GCACACTATCTGATTCTAATTAAACCAGAAAATAGTAACATTGTAACGGGAGAATGTTTCACGGCTTACGTTCCCCACCCTTCACGGCCATATCCGGTTTTTAAAGCTTTCTGAGCTGTGCTCCAGTTCTTCTCTGATACTCAACATCGCTCGCGCTATATCTTCCTCTTCTCCTTGGACCCACTTCATCTAAGATGGGATTTGTGTAAATTAAATCTTAGAAAGGCATAATGTTTACGCTTGCCT
>NW_022964360.1:0-386 GCF_012274545.1 Fukomys damarensis
TGTTATCTTGATCTTTCAGCCAATATTAGTATGACATACTGATATTCTTTTATCCCATTCTATAAAATTTATCTTAAAAAGTTATATTTCTGGTTTATTCTTCATCCTACAGTACAAAGTAAGTTACAAATTTATAAAATTGCAATTTCAAATCAGTGATTCTTTTCAATTAATACTGTGACAAAAATATTTCTTAATCTTACCTAAAATACTGAATGACCAAAACATGGAAACAAATATTCTTTTACATTTTTACACCTCTGTTTTTTAATTTTTTAAGAGTTCATTAAAAAATTCACCATACCAATTTGTATAAATTAATCATCCAGGATTGAATAATATCTAACATTTTGTATGGCTTTATGTTTTTTGACCTCCATTTATAT
>NW_022964361.1:0-230 GCF_012274545.1 Fukomys damarensis
CAGTTTGTAGAGGTTTCAGGCCATAGTTGGCTGGCTCTAAGGCAGGGTGGCTTGGCAGAGGGGTGTCACAGAGGATAAACAGTCCATGGCATCTCAAGGCAGGCAGAAGGCAGCAAGCAGCAAGAGCAGCAAACCTGCCCTCCTCCTGTCCCTTCAGGGATGCCTGTCTTTAGGCTGGTGGGGCACCCTTAATCCCAGCATCACACACCCTAGTCCAGCCACCTTTGCAA
>NW_022964362.1:0-224 GCF_012274545.1 Fukomys damarensis
CATGAAAAAGAGTAATATCTTAAAAATAACAAAATAACAAGAAAAATAATTCCAGAAGCTGTAAGATGATGCAAAGAAGAACACCATAAGATTGATCAGTCAGTGAGAAAGCCATAAAAAGCATATTCATAGAAGTAATTATAGAAAATGTCCCAAACATATTAAAAGAACTCAACCTACAAATAAATGAGGTATACTGAATCCAATTAGCCATAACCAGAATA
>NW_022964363.1:0-903 GCF_012274545.1 Fukomys damarensis
GAATCTATGGGGGTTATTATTCTTTTACATAGCCATTAAAATGAATTCTGCAAAAGACTGTAATGTTACAACACTGGGCCAGAGATTTAGGTCAGTAGTGCTGCCACCTGCCTGGCAAGCACAAGGTCCCAAGTTTGATCCCTGGTACAAAAAAAACAAAAAAATAAAAAAACAAAACAAAACCCAACAACATAAGATTTCTCTTGTTAAATGAAAAAAACAGGAATGTAGAAGAAAAAATAAAGAACAGAATCTAGTAAATTTTCATTTCCTTGGGGCTAATAATTACCTTGGTAGATCATATGAAAGAACCAATGTCAACTTAGAAGCACACTTATGTTTTGACTTTATTTTAGCCACAATTTGAAGAATGCCCTGCATGGATCACAAAAGGGTTATTTCCTCAAAGGTATGAAGGCCCTAAAACTCTTAGAAACAACAGATAAAAACAAAGCCTAAAAAAATGAAAGAGAGAGGTGTAGAAAAATGTATCTAACATTTTATCATGATGTATGGCACAGGCCGGACGTGGTGGCACACGCCTGTAATCCCAGCACTCGGGAGGCTGAGGCAGTAGAACTGCTGTGAGTTCGAGACCAGCCTGACCTACATAGTGAGCTCTAGGTCAGTCTCAACTACATAGTGAGACCCTGTCTCAAAAAAAACAAAAAACAAACAAACAAAAAAATGATGTATGGCATAGAGTAAACACTCAATAAACATTAGAATTGTAAACCAAACCAAGCAAAAAACCACATACATACACACAAAAGAAAAGCTTAGATCTTTCTACCTGTGCCCTTTCTGTGAAGGCCATCAAAGAAAGCCTTAGCACTCCACGTTGCAGGGGACCCATGTGAGTGACATCTCCCTGAGGACAGTTAAGGAGCTCTGCTTTTTCCC
>NW_022964364.1:0-411 GCF_012274545.1 Fukomys damarensis
GAGGTTATGGTGTTTTGGTGGCTACACGGGCTTATAAAATAAATGAGAATGAATTCCACATCTTTCTAAGTACTGCAAAAATTTTGAATTTTCAATTTCAAAAATCTTTTTAGAAAATGCTTCTGAAGCAGAGATTTTCAGGAAGCATTGTCTTCTTAAAATTGTCCAGTTTTTCCAAATTTAGAAGGGTTATTTAGTGTTTTCTTAGCAATTTGTATATGTGTTTTCATGTATTTATAACGTGCACCTTACCTGCATGTCTATATGCACAATAGGTGGACTCATACATAACACACACATGCATGTGTGTGCAAATATGTCACTTCAATGCATATACGTACATGAAAGTGATTTCCAACTACATTAACATAAAGTGGAAATGACATCTTCTACTGTAAATATCTTGCTGTT
>NW_022964365.1:0-221 GCF_012274545.1 Fukomys damarensis
TTTTTTTTAAGTCAGGGTCAATTGTGTAGTAGGTAAGCAGGAAGTGAGAAAATGAAATAGTTGCATATGAAACTGTGGATCTATGTGATCAGTTAATGCTGTTGAATAGCTGGTTTCTCTAGCTGTAATTCCTTTTTAGCTTCAAGGGTTAAGGAACAAGAGGAGGACAAATTAAATATTAATTTAAGAATTATTAAATAGGTTTATTAATTGATGAATAG
>NW_022964366.1:0-211 GCF_012274545.1 Fukomys damarensis
CAGTTACATTCACCATTGGGATCTTGTACCTTTACATGACAGGTCTTGGTTCTCCTTTTTTCCTTTTCCCTGCCCTCCCTTCTCCCCCTGCTCCCCTCCCCATTTACAAACACTTTATTTCCATTTTTTAATTTTCTCCTACTTTTCCCCTTTCCCTTATTACCTTTCCCCTACCCTTCCCATTTTCCCTACACCTTTAGCCCTTTTCTTC
>NW_022964367.1:0-259 GCF_012274545.1 Fukomys damarensis
GTCGGCCATAATTTAAGGTCCACTGTATATGAATAACTAGTAAGCACATGAAGATGGTGTTAAGCACATGAAGCGATATCATTGTTTATCAACATCATTATTCGTTAGGCTAATGTAAATGAAGACCACAATGAAATACCATTTCATATCTACCAGAGTGTCTAGTAGACAGAGAATAACATTGATGAGGATGTGCAGAAATGGGAATCTCATCCACTGCTGGTAAGAATGTAAATTGTATGGCTACTTTTGAAAAACA
>NW_022964368.1:0-248 GCF_012274545.1 Fukomys damarensis
GATGTCCAGCTCCATGAGTAAGTGATTGTGCATTAATGTTATGTTTTGCACCCATTGTCCCCCGAAAGCCTCACTGCCTCACAGGAGTGGCCTTTGGGAGGTGACTGGATAATGGGTAAGTGACAGTGGGATTAGGGGTATGTGGTAACTGAATTTGTTTAGCATAGTTGTGGGTAGGAGTAATGGAAGCCCTATCCTGGGTATGGGTGGTACCAATCAATATGCTTGTTTCCTGGCTGGAATATATT
>NW_022964369.1:0-212 GCF_012274545.1 Fukomys damarensis
TCCTGTGATGCAGATTGGTTTGGTATTCATGAAGTTCCTAAGGTGCTGTTTGTCATGAAAGCACCTTATTTCTCCATCAGCTTTTGAAAGATAGTTTTACAGGGTACATCAATCTGGGTTGGAGGTTGTTTTCTTTTAAAGCTTGAATTACTTCACTCCAAGCATTTCTTGCCTTGAGGATTTGTGTTGAGAAGTCTGCTGTGATTCTGATA
>NW_022964370.1:0-206 GCF_012274545.1 Fukomys damarensis
ATTAGAAAGGATTTGTATCAGTTCACAGTTGGGATGATTTGTGTATAAACAATCACGATTCTAAAAAAACTACTCTCCGAGTTAATAAATGAATTCATCATTGTAGCAGGATACAAAATCAGCATGCAAATATCAGTTGAATTTTTTTTTTTTTTTTGAGACAGGGTCTCACTATGTAGTCCAGGCTGGCCTTAAACTTGAGGCAA
>NW_022964371.1:0-227 GCF_012274545.1 Fukomys damarensis
TTTGCCTGGAATGTACAAAATTAAAAACGTGTATTTTATGCGGATTTGTTTGCATGTAAGTGTCGTGCAGCTGATGTCACCTCTTTTCACAAAAGTATACACCTGTAAAAGCTGGCTTTTAGATCAACGGATAAATGCTGCTTACTTCCATGTCATGCAGGGGGTAAACTGTAGGGAAAAGAATAAGTGGCGGGATTTGTGTTAAAAGATGATTTTGCCCTGCCATT
>NW_022964372.1:0-6754 GCF_012274545.1 Fukomys damarensis
ACTGGGAATAGCAAAATCATTCATCTGTAAGAGACTGGTTAAAATATGATACATTCCCACAATAGAGTAGTCCTCGGCTATTTAGAAAAAGAAAGAGGAAGATTTCTATGGATTTCTAAGATATTACATTACATAAGAAAAAGGAGAATAATTTTTATGGTTTGGATCATAAATGTCCTCCTCAGGTCCACCTGCTAAAGATCTTGTCCCTAGCTTATTGTACTACTGAGAAGTGGTTAAGCTTTTAGATGGCAAAACCTTGTAGCAAGAAGTCAGATGGGGCCAGGGATTTAGCTCAGTGGTTCCACCTCCTGCCTCACAAGAGTAAGGACCCTAGTTGGATCCCCAGTACCAAAAAAAAAGAAGTTAGATCACTGGTGGCATGTGCCTGAAAGGGACATTGGGACCCCTGGCACCTCCCTTTTCCTCTCCTCCTTTCCTGCCTACTCTGAGCTGAACAACTGCTCCACCACATGATCTCTGCTACAGCCCCCAAACAATAGAGCCAACCATCACTGATATACTCTTTCTCATATTCTTCCTTATACTGTAAAATGCTTGTGTCGGGTATTTATTACAGCAATGGAAAGCTAACTGCAGTGCATATAACTTTACCTATGTGCATATGTGTGCATTTTTTGCGAAACAACACAGGAACGGTAAACAAGAAATTACAGTGGTACCTTGGTTCACGCACTTAATTCTTTCCATGATTCAGTTGAAACCAGAATCATAGAAATTTGGAAACCGAGGTATCACTATAATGAAAATAGTTACCTAAAAAGGGGTAGGAACTGGGTAGGAAAGCCTGTAAAATGTTCTTGCCCAAAATATTTTACTTGATTTTAAGGAAGACTCTAGACCAGTACTGTACAACAGAAATAAAATGTGAACCACATATGTAATTTAGAAGTTTCTAGTGACTACACTGAAAAAAGTAACAGGTAATGTTTTAATGATACTTTTTATTTGACCCAATGTTTCCAAAATATTATTTCAACATAGTAATCAAGGTAAAAATATTTATAAAATATTTTATACTTTTTTCATCCTAAGACTTTAAAATCATTGTGTATTTTACCATTATAGCACACCTCAATTTGAACACATCTCACATGGTTAGCGACTGCTATGTTGGGCAACACACTGTAATTTCCAATTTGCCCAAAATTCAAGAAACTGAGTTGCCAACTAAATTATAGCAAGAAAAAAGAGAAGGATGATCTAGAACCAAGGTCAGAAACTTTTTGGGGCAAAGATCCAGAAAACAAGTATTTTATGTATTCTAGACCATATATGATCTCCATCACATAATTCTCCTTCTCATACATTTCCTCCCTTCTTCTTTTGCTTCTTCTTTACCTTGTAAAAATATAAAAACTGTTCTTAGCTCTGGGTTATGCAAAAATAGGCCATCATTGCCTTATATTACAGAATAAGACAACTAAAGATTTCCAAAAGTGAATGTGGTGAAGAATGATGAGGGATTCCAGGATTGCCCATGTCTGGTTGCTAAGTGTCAGAGATGAGATGAGGCTAGAGAGAAAACAGTACTTTCAGTATTTCTGAAGGTCAGAGCGAAGAAAGGAACAGAATTAACATGAGAACATCAAAAAAATGGAAACAAAGTCTTTGTAAATAGGGTTGGAGAGGTTGAAGGGAGGGCAGGGGAATGGGAAAAATAATAGGAATCAAGATATATCCTGTAAAGGTACAAATCTCCAATGATGAATGTCATTATGTTGTGTACCTAAAATGTACTAATAACATTAACTTTAAAACATAATTTAAACAGAAGCTTAGCCATTTTCTTCTGAAAACACAGCTACCTATTCCATAAAATGTGCTCTCATTTCACTGAACCCCTTGAAATCTACCCTAGGAAATGATTATTAAATGAATGAATTAATTGAAATCATGAAGTAAAATCTTTCAGTATCTCATACGTAACATACTTTATTTAATGTTTCTTGTTACATAATGTACTTTCTGGTTATGTTAAAAATACATTTGTTTTCATATACCTAGATATATAGAGGCAAGTAACATACAAGTATGGTTATTGTTAGTAAAACTTCTACATTTTATTGGGTAAGTGGGGAGGGAATAAGGCTTAGTGACCTGTTTAATTAATGTGATGAGGTCAAGAATGCAATTAAGTAGTCATGATAATAGTGGTTTCATGGTTATATTGAAAGCACTTCAAATTAATTTATCCTAATGAATGTTTAAACTAGCATTTTGTCAGTTTTGTTTATTAAAATGGGATCCAAAGGGGAATGGTAGAGTTAAGGCAAGAAATGAGTCAATAATAGCATTACCATAGAGATTGGCAATTATCTACAGAGGAAAAATTATAGTAAAAATGTGTTTGATTTCATTCATTCAACAAATATGCACACACAGCATATAGTGTAGTTGTCCACTGATATGTGGCTACTCTCTCTTTCTAGGCACAGTAGGACTAGACTTTGCACATCTATTTGAAGCACATCATGGCCTTTTGACCTGTTTTGGCCAATACAAGGAGAGCAAAGTGTCACTTCAGGATGAAAGCATTTAATTGTGGGTGCTCAGCTCTTCTTTCCTGATTGTTCCTTGCCGTGTGATTGTGCAGTGCAACAGTGAGTCACCTTGTAATGGACCACTGTCCCAGAAAGGTATGTATACCCACAATGGATACTGAATAAATGAGAAGAAATCTTTTTAATGTCAATCCACTAACCTTGTGTGGTTGTTTGTTATTTCAATAGAATACTGGATCATGTAGTAGATGTTTGTGTTTGGTCAGTACAGTGAAAAATATGAGGAAATAGTAAGAACCCTTGCCAAAAATTTTCTATAATTAAATTAAGAACACATGTATATTGGGAATTAATGGGACATAGGACTAGAAAACTGCACTGAGGGCCTGACCCAGAGAAACTCATGGCTGAGACACTGTGATAGCATTGTGCAGTACCAAAATGGATATAAGGAGGCATAAAGCACTCACAATGAGCTAATATCTAGTTTGATGTCATTTTATGAAAGTTCTTGTGTAATTAGTTAAAAAAGCAAAAGTTTGAAAAGCATTAATAAGAAGAAGCATATGATTATAATTGATTTATTCAGTCAAATACTTTAGGACAGTTACTATTCTGGGTACTAAAGAGGGATAGTAAACAAAATGGACCAGGAATGCAAATCAGGGAACCTGTGAAAAGTGCTACGCATGTACAATCCGTAATCAGCAATACATGAAGGAAACTGACTTTATAGAACAGAAATATATTTGCATTCCACAGGGTCCAGGGTCCTTAGAGAAGACAAACTGCATGTTTGTTAACAAGTGTGTTTTCCCAAATTTATGTGAAATGGCCAGAAAATCTTCTCCGTCTGAAAAAAGATGCTATATACAACATCTACTTCTGGCCAAGGAGGAAAAGATTCATCCAGCTTAGGAAGCACTAGAGAAAAGCAAAGTGTCAAGAACTCCGCTGGACTGATGAGGAGCAGAAAATGGAGGAATGACTGAGAGACAAAGCGGAGAATGTAGAAAGATAATTAGAGTGAGGGTAAAGGAACAGAGGCAGGGCAAATGTAAAAGATTTGTTAAATTTTCCTTAAAATGTAATACTGTAATAATGCATTTTGTTAAGTAGATTTTATTGAGAATACTACAAAATTCTAAAATTCCATTTTTGATGAAAGAAAACAAAAAATTGAAGAATGCAAATAAAAATCTTCCTTCTCTGAAAATAGAACATTCATGCATTTTACCTTCTTTTCTCCATTATAAGCACTAGTGATAGCTAATACTATTTATGATGGGCCAACTACAAAGTGCTTTCATGAATTAACTCATTTTCTTTTCATAAAAGCCTTCTGAAGTAGGTATCATTAAAATATCTATTTTTACTTGTGAGGAAACTACTACTGAGAGGACAAGAAACTTGCTTAAAGTTGGAAGTGGCCAAGACCGAATTTGAACCCGGAAAGTCAGACTTAAGGGGCTATACTCAAGATTCAGGAAGGGCTCCATGCTTTACCTATACATGTGTGTACCCAGGGTGCACTGGAGTTTGAGGAGACACATCTTGCAGCGCAATATAAATCATCCTTGATTATTGCCTTTCTGCTATTTGAGATTTGCCAAACAGATACAGTACACACTTCTCTGTGATCTTCAGGTAGATTTAAAACAATTATAAAGGAACCACAATGTCATATTATCAATAAATATTAAACATTAGCGCTTTTTTTATACAAAAACCTATGTCTAGGATTAGGAGTACATATAGGAGAAATGAATGTTCTTTATCTCTTTCCTGGCTGGTTCTTCTTTGGACAGATTATTGTTGACTGACATTTTTCACCAAATATTTGACCATGTCTTCACGTTTCAAGATAAGTGCTTCTTTATAGCTCCTACATTGCTCTTTTAAAACCTCCACCAGGGCCAGGGATTTAGCTCTGTGGTTCTGCCACCAGCCTCTCAAACATAAGGTTCAGATTCAATCTCCAGTACCCCCCAAAAAAGTCCACCTATCACCGTTTGCTAAATATTATTGCCAAAAAGGATAAGCACAAAGTTTAGGTGGTTTCATGCAAAGATGATACTTGGAGATCCGTGCATCTAACTAATCCCTTCCCTGTATTATGTCTATTCTTCCTCTTCCTCTGAAATATCTCTTTGAATTTCCCTTGCAAGTTTACATATTATGCAATGGCTACACTCTTAACCCTTCCTAAGGTGTGTGAGGTCTGCACAATTATTTTTTACAGGACCCCTGTCCTCCTTCTTCTATTAAACTATTTTAACTATCCTAAATTAGCATGTCAATGTCATGCGAGTAGCCCAAGCTCAACATATAAACTATGTTGCCCAGTGGAAGTGATTGGCTTGCCAGGTCACCCTTCTGGAGCTCGAATCTGACCACAAAGCCTGGGAAAGACTACATCGGCATGAGTAGTGGGACTCCCCAAGGGATATGGTCAACCCTATCCATGGAACAGAAGGACAGAGGGTACTCCAAGTGGGAGAAACAGAGTGAGGCCCACATGGGGCCAGGGGAGGTCTTAAGAAACCTGAAGATAGCACTTTAAAAAGTGGAATGATAAGAATTAGGTGTGGAATTTTCTGTGGTCTTTCTGCAGTATTTATCAGAGGATTAAGGCTTCACAAAAGATTAAAAAGTACTGGATTAGGATACAGGAGGCCCTAAAAAAAGAATAGGCAGAAAAAGTCACTAAGAACATTACTCTGGGATTGGAACAGAGTGAGGAAGAACACTTTGGAAATATTTGCAATAGTCTATGCAAGAGAAGATGAAAGCCTACATAGAAACTGCAAACTGGTAGCCTAAGGACAGACTCTAGCCCACGGGCATTATGTGGGTACATTGGGTTTTTTAAATTTGAGGTTTTAAGGAATTGAATTATTTTCTGGATTTAAAAACCAGAAGCTTTCAGATTATAGTATATGTAGACTTCTCTTACCTGGCAATACTTGGCTGGCATTCTCTCATGGCAAGAATTTGCTTAAGAGAAGTACTCTGTGCCCCCTTTAAATAAGCTCATTGTCTCTAATTCATCACAGTCCTCAGTGACCCCTCTTAAGGACATGTGTCCCCTCTTACTTGTTTACTTCCTGAAGCTCCTACTCTTGGCTCTAACCAAAGCAGGGGTTGTAGAGAGAAAGTGATGGTTTCAGGGAATGCTAAGGAGAAAGATTTAAGATGGCTGTTGATCAATTAGATGAGGGAAAACGACATTTGGCTGGATAACGATTTCACTATCCAAAGCATGGAATAAAAGAAGAGCAACCAGTTTGTGGGAAGGAAAACAGCTTAGTTTTGAACAGTTTGAGTGTCTGTGAAACATCTAGAGAGATATATCTAGATAAGGATATTAATGTGATGAGGTCAAGAATGCAATTAAGTAGTCATGATAATAGTGGTTTCATGGTTATATTGAAAGCACTTCAAATTAATTTATCCTAATGAATGTTTAAACTAGCATTTTGTCAGTTTTGTTTATTAAAATGGGATCCAAAGGGGAATGGTAGAGTTAAGGCAAGAAATGAGTCAATAATAGCATTACCATAGAGATTGGCAATTATCTACAGAGGAAAAATTATAGTAAAAATGTGTTTGATTTCATTCATTCAACAAATATGCACACACAGCATATAGTGTAGTTGTCCACTGATATGTGGCTACTCTCTCTTTCTAGGCACAGTAGGACTAGACTTTGCACATCTATTTGAAGCACATCATGGCCTTTTGACCTGTTTTGGCCAATACAAGGAGAGCAAAGTGTCACTTCAGGATGAAAGCATTTAATTGTGGGTGCTCAGCTCTTCTTTCCTGATTGTTCCTTGCCGTGTGATTGTGCAGTGCAACAGTGAGTCACCTTGTAATGGACCACTGTCCCAGAAAGGTATGTATACCCACAATGGATACTGAATAAATGAGAAGAAATCTTTTTAATGTCAATCCACTAACCTTGTGTGGTTGTTTGTTATTTCAATAGAATACTGGATCATGTAGTAGATGTTTGTGTTTGGTCAGTACAGTGAAAAATATGAGGAAATAGTAAGAACCCTTGCCAAAAATTTTCTATAATTATATTAAGAACACATGTATATTGGGAATTAATGGGACAAAGGACTAGAAAACTGCACTGAGGGCCTGACCCAGAGAAACTGATGGCTGAGACACTGTGATAGCATTGTGCAGTACCAAAATGGATATAAGGAGGCATAAAGCAC
>NW_022964373.1:0-311 GCF_012274545.1 Fukomys damarensis
ATGAACTGCTGAATGCAAAATAATATAACCACTTTAAAAATACTTTGGCAATGTTTTACTTACTACCATACCTTACCCACCTATCATGCAACTCATAAATTCCACTCCTAAATTTTTTCTGATAGTTTTTTTTAATCTCTATAAAAATACTTTTATTAGAATGTGCATGGCATTATTATTCAAAATAACTCAAAACAAGGACTAAAATCCACTAAATGTCCATCAACTGATGAATGGATAAACAGAGCTCTATAAAATGGCTCAAGGAACCAGCATCACTTTCTTTTCTTAAAAAACAAGCACCAATCACA
>NW_022964374.1:0-576 GCF_012274545.1 Fukomys damarensis
GATAGCATGGGAAGGAACAAAACAGATAAATGAAGTTCTAGAAAAATTAAAAACATAAATAATATCCCAGATAATGACAGAGATGGTGAGCAGGATGAAAGACATGAGTAGAGACTCTAGAACAGAAACAGATAAAAATAGATGACCTCAGGACTATGATGGAAACCATGAATGCCCAGCAAAGGAAAGAAATGGAAACCATGAATGCCCACATAGGAAAGAAATAGAATCTATGGAACAGATCCAAACAGATATCTAGGAAACTAAAAACTCTACTGAAAAATTTCACAGCAGAATGAGCCACTGTGAAGACAGACTATCAGATATGGAAGCTAGTATTGTGCTTAGTGACCATGAAAAAAGAAATTTTTGGAAAAGAGTAAGGGACCACGAGAAATCAATCGAGCAACTGGTAGATGATGCAAAGAAGAATGACATAAGACTGATAGGAGTCTCCAAAAACCAGGAGAAATTAAAAATGACATAAAAAATTTGCTCACAGAAGTAATGGCCGAAAACTTCCCAAGCACTGGAAAAGAATTTGACATACAGATAAGTCTACAGAGTATCCCAGTC
>NW_022964375.1:0-316 GCF_012274545.1 Fukomys damarensis
CCCCCCTTTTCATGGTTTTCCTTTCCTTTCGAACAGTTTCTTCCTATTTCACATTATTTATTATACATTTTGGTCCTAATTTACACTTTCAGTTTCTCCCACTAGAGAGACAATGTGATATTTGTACGTACGCGTCTGATTCATTTCACTTAAGGGTATAGCCTCAAGTTTCATCCATTCACCTATAAATATCTCAAGTTTATCTTTCTTTACAGCTGAATAGTATTCCACTGTCTATAAAAACCCGCATCTCCTTCATCCTTTCTTTGGCTGATGGCATTTGGGTTGTGTCCAAGATTTACCTATTACAAACTGT
>NW_022964376.1:0-469 GCF_012274545.1 Fukomys damarensis
TCCCACTGGGCAGCCCAGCATCAAGGGGATGTGTATGGAATCGCGACATTCCAGGTAGAAAATGGTGACTCACGGTGAAGTCCTGCTTTATTCTGTGACCCCTCAGCTGAGTGCTTTTCGTGACTGCCGCAAGGTCCCTCTGTCTCCGTGTTTGGAGACTCCTTCATATGCCTGCAGGGGCTGGCATGGGACTCTGGCACAGTGCGATGGCGCTGCAGGCTGCAGAGCAACTTCCCTGGGCAGACACAGCAGCCTTCTGCTGGCACCAGCTGCTGCCTGGGCTTTGCAGCCCAAAGCCCACCTCGGTTCTTCATGGTGACAGCTTCACCTAGTGTCCAAAGCCTCCCCAAAAAGAAAACTTAAGGTTTATTGCTAAATTGCATCAAATATTTAGGAAAGGAAAGAAAAAAAAATACCAATCTGACTCAAACTCTTCCTGAAAATACAAGAGGAAACAATACTTCAACTC
>NW_022964377.1:0-284 GCF_012274545.1 Fukomys damarensis
TTCCCCACCAGTTGTAATCTGAAGGGACGGCAGGCTGATGAACTCATGAACCATTCCATTGCAAGTGGTAGGCCTCAAGCTGGGGTTTGTTTGAGCCCATGGCAGTATCAGTGACACAGAAAAGTTCAGCAGGTGGCAACCATGGATGTCCTGTGGCTCATCTCTCGGCTGGCTGGCCAGAGACTCTCATGCTTCACACACAATGGTATTAGCGAGGACTACTTGAGCTCCTGAACCATGCTAGAGCTTTTGAGGGAGCCACAGAGGGTGAAGGAATACTGAGA
>NW_022964378.1:0-1077 GCF_012274545.1 Fukomys damarensis
GGCAGCTCAACTTCGCTATGCAAGGAGGACTACACGAGGTGGATCTCACAATGTGTCAAAAGGGTCTAAATGTTGCACTGGATGCCAGCTGTGTGAGAGCAGGTTTCATAGTGGCAAAATGTACCTCAACTGTCCTGTGCTCAAAAACCAGGGGCCTGCGAGTCACACACTGTGACTAGGAGTTACTCAGTTGCTAGTGCCCACAATTCAGTAGGAGTGTGACTTGTCAGCCATGCTAGGTAGAAAGCAATGGTTCAACTCTGATTCCGGGAGGAGCAGAGTTTCAATGCAAGGCTCACGAATTACTGTCGTGGCCCTGGCTCATGGCTGTGCCAAATTCCAGCTCAGTGCATATTAGCCATGAGTCTCCAGACCTCTGCAGTATGGTTTCTGTGAGTGGGAGCTCCCAGATTCTGGAACCAGTCTGAAAGTTTAATGTATGAAAGTCACGACTGTGTGAACTTGGCCTCGGTCTGACTGGCCTTCTCAAGCAGGATGCTTTTCCTGTGGCTTGAGGACAGTCTCACTGCTTTGGGCAACAGACCAAAAACATACCCATGGAGAAGACAGCCATGAAGGCTGTCTCACGGGACAGCTAAGTAGTCCCCAAAGTTAATGACATTCTGAAAAGTAAAAGTCAATTCTCTCACAGCTGTTAAGTGGTTCTATTCACTCTGTGCAAGGGAGCTATGATGGAATGCAGACTCACTGTGGCTTGATTGTCCACACCAAACTTCTGCCATTTGATGTCTAGGCGAAGGACCTTCTCATTTACTTCCTATCCCCTTGCCCTGTGTTAACCAGGGACAGGTAGGGACCAGGGTGCGTTGACTGTGTATCCCAGTGATGCTCATGGTAGCCCTGACCACCAGCTACATGGAGGGTACAGTTTTATTGTGTGGTGACCACTACTAGACAGACCTCTGTGTGACTTGTCCTTGAGGACTGCGTTTTTCCATGACAACAACACTTAAAACATCCACAAGGTAGTGCCTAGGACCAGGGCAACAGCACACTTGGCCTACAAGTCCTCAAAAGACTGCTTACTGCATAGCTGGCAGAGGGATGACATTTGGA
>NW_022964378.1:1566-8643 GCF_012274545.1 Fukomys damarensis
AATGGTATGAGTGAGGGCTCCTTGAGCTCCTGAACCATGATAGGGCATTTGAGGGAGGCAGGGAGGGTGAAGGAAGACTGAGGTATCAGAAAGCCGTGGGTCACCTGGGGGACCTTTGCCTACTGAGTCCCTGGGAATCTCAAGGAATGGCAATGCCCTGCTCACTTTTCACCTGGGTTCTGTCCCGAGCGATGTTTTCTCTCTGATTCTGTAACCATTCCTTTTCAGAGGGATGTATGCATGCTGTGGAGAGCAGGAGTGCCCGGCCTGCCCATTGTTCGTACAGATTCTCCCTGATGGAGCCTAGCCTGACCGTGACCTCACATCATGCTAGCCAGCAGCTCAACTTGGCTCTGCAAGGAGAGTGACGCCAGGTGGTTCTCACAATGCATCCAAGAGGAACTGAATGTTACACTGGATGCCAGCCGCGTGAGTGCAGGTTTCATAGTGGCAAAATGAACCTCAACTGTCCTGTGCTCAAAATCCAGGGGCCTGGCAGTCTCATGCTGTGATGAGGAGCTCCTCAAGTTGCTCATGCCTGCAGCTCGTTAGGAGTGGGACATGTCTGCCATTCTAGATAGAACCCAATGCTTCAAATCATTGATTTGGGGAGGAGGGGAGATTCAGTGCAAGGCTCTCCAATTAACTTCGTGGCCCTGGCTCATGGCTGTGGCAAGATCCAGCTCAGTGTGTATTATTCCATGACTCTCCAGACCTCTGCAGTATTGTTTCTGGGAGTGGGTGTTCACTGAATGCAGAACCAGCCTGAAAGTTTTATGTATGAAAGTCACACCTGTGTGAACTTGGGCTGTGTCTGACTGGCCTTCTCAAGCAGGATGCTTTTCCTCTGGCTTGGGGACAGTCTCCCTGCTGTGGGCAATAGACCGTCACCATATCCACGGAGCAGACAGCCATGAGGGTTGTCTCACTGGCCAGCTGAGTAGTGCCCAAAGTTTATGACATGCGGAAAGGTATGAGTTACAAATCTTGCAGCTGTTAAGGGGTTCTAGTCATTCTGTGCGAGGAAGCTAAGATGGAATGCAGGCTCACTGTGGCTTGATTGGCCACTCCAACCTTCTTCCATTTGAAGGCTAGGCATAGGGCCTTCTTATTTACTTTCGAGGCCCTGGCCCTGTGTTCACCAGGGCCAGGTAGAGATCAGGGTGCGTTGACTGTGTATCCCAGTGATCCTCGTGGTAGCCGTGAGCAGCAGCTACATGGTGCGTATAGACTTGCTGCATGCTGACCACTACTCCAGAGACCTCTGTGTGACTTCTCCTTGATGCCAGCATTTTTCCATGCCAAAGATCCTGAAAACATCCACAAGGTGGTGCCTAGTACCACGGCAAGAGCACATTTGGCCTGCAAGTCCTCAGAAGAGTGCTTGCTGCATAGCTGGCACAGTGATGACATTTGGATGGCATTGCTGAACACACCTTGAGCAGTCCACTTACATGAAACGAGGCAGGGCAGGTTAGCCTGGGCCTAAAGATGGACTGAAGTTCAGGCGAATGCTGCACAGTAGGAGTGAGGGCTCACAGCGCTCCTCACAGGTTCTCAGTGCTCTATGTGAGTCAAAAGAGGGGGAATTCAGGCTCACTACAAGACTCTCTCCTGGATCTTGGTGTGCTATTCGCTATCTGTGGCAAGTTGTGTGGACTGCATGGCTAGGCCCTGCTCATGTCCCCGCCAGTTGTAATTTGAAGGTATGGCAGGCTGATGAACTCATGAACCATTCCATTGCAGGTGGTTGGCCTCAAGCTGGGGTTCGATTGAGCCGGTGGCAGCATCAGTGACACCCAGAAGTTCAGCAGGAGTCAACAATGGATGTCTTGTGGCTCATCTCTCAGTTGGCTGGCTAGAGACTGTACTGCTTCACGCACAATGGTATGAGCGAGGGCTCCTTGAGCTCCTGAAACATGCTAGGGCTTTTGAGGGAGGCAGGGAGGGTGAAGGAAGACTGAGATATCAGAAACCCGTGGGTCACCTGGGGGCCTCTTGCCTACTGAGTCCCTGTGGCTCTCAATGAATGGCAATGCCCTGCTCACTTTTCACACGGGTTCTGTCCCGAGCAATGTTTTCTCTCTGATTCTATAACCATTCCTTTTCAGAGGGATGTATGCAGGCTGTGGAGAGCAGGAGTGTCCGGCCTGCCCCTTGTTCATAGAGATTCTCCCTGATGGAGCCTAGCCTGACAGTGACCTCACATCATGCTAGCCAGCAGCTCAACTTGGCTCTGCAAGGAGAACGACGCCAGGTGGTTCTCACATTCCGTCCAAGAGGAATTGAATATTACACTGGATGCCAGACGCGTGAGTGCAGGTTTCATAGTGGGAAAGTGAACCTCAACTGTCCTGTGCTGGAAATCCAGGGGCCTGGCCATCTCACACAGTGATGAGGAGCTCCTAAAGTTGATCATGCCTACAGTTCGTTAGGAGTGGGACATGTCGGCTATTCCAGGTAGAACCCAATGCTTCAAATCATTGATTCGGGGTGGAGGTAAGGTTCAATGCAAGACTCTCCAATTAACTTCGTGGCCCTAGCTCATGGCTGTGCCAAGTTCTGGCTCAGTGCGTATTATTCCATGACTCTCCAGACCTCTGCAGTATTCTTTCTGTGACTGGATGTGCCGTGAATGTAGAACCAGTCTGAAAGTTTTATGTATGAAAGTCACACCTGTGTGAACTTGGGCTATGTCTGACAGGCCCACTCAAGCAGGATGCTTTTCCTCTGCCTTGAAGACAGTCTCCCTGCAGTGGGCAATAGACCCTCACCATATGCACGGAGCAGACAGCCGTCAGGGCTGTCTCACTGGCCAGCTAAGTAGTGCTCAAAGTTTATGACATGCGGAAAGGTATGAGTCACAACTCTCGCAGCTGTTAAGGGGTTCTATTCATTCTGTGCAAGGCAGCTTAAATGGAAGGCAGGCTCACTGCATCTTGATTGGCCACTCCAACCTTCTGCTATTTGATGTCTAGGCCAAGGGCCTTCTTATTTACTTCCTAGGCCCTGGCCTTGTGTACATCAGGAGCAGGTAGGAACCAGGGTGCGTTGACCGTGTATCCCAGTGGTCCGCATGGTAGCCGTGAGCAGCAGCTGCATGTAGGGTATAGACTTGCTGCGTGTTGACCACTACTCGACAGAACTCTGTGTGCCTTGTCCTTGAGGCCAGCGATTTTCCATGCCAACGATCCTTAAAACATCCAGCAGGTGGCACCTGGGATGAGGGCAAGAGCACAGTTGGCCTAGAAGTCCTCAGAAGACTGCTTGCTGCATAGCTGGCACAGTGATGACATTTGGACGGCATTGCTAACCACACCTTGAGCAGACCACTTACCTGAAACTAGGCAGAGCAGGTTCAGCCTGGGTCTAAAGATGGACTGAAGGTCAGGCGAATGTCGCACATTAGGAGTGAGGGCTCAAAGTATTCTTCACAGGTTCTCAATGTTCTATACTAGTCCAAAGAGGTGGAATTCAGGCTCACTCCAAGACTCTCTCCTGGATCTTGGTGTGCTATTGGCTATCTGTGGCCAGGTGGGTGGACTGCATGGCTAGGCCCTGCTCATTTCCCCACCACTTTTAATCTGCAGGGATGGCAGGCTGATGAATTCATGAACCATTCCATTTGAGGTGATTGGCCTCAAGGTGGGGTTCGTTTGGGCCTATGGCAGCATCAGTGAAACCAGAAAGGTTGGCAGGAGGCAACCATGGATGTTCTGTGGCTCATCTCTCGGCTGGCTGCCTAGAGACTGTAGTGCTTCACTCCCAATGGTATGAAAGAGGGTTCCTTGAGCTCCTGAAACATGCTAGGGCTTTTGAGGGAGGCAGAAAGGGTGAAGAAAGACTGAAATATCAGAAACCCATGGGTCATCTGGGGGCCTTTTGCCTACTGAGTCCCTGGGGTTCTCAATGAAGGGCAATGCCCAACTCACTTTTAAACCGGGTTCTGTCCCAAACGATGTTTTCTCTCTGATTCTATAACCATTCCTTTTCAGAGGCCTGTATGTAGACTGTTGATAGCAGGAGTGCGTGTCCTAACCATTGTTCATACAGATTTTCCCTGATGGAGCCTAGCCTGACAGTGACCTCACATCATGCTAGCCAGCAGCTCAACATCACTCTGCAAGGAGAATGACGCCTGGTGGTTCTCCCAATCCGTTAAAGAGGAACGGAACGTTACACTGGATGCCAGCCATGTGAGTGCAGGTTTCATAGTGGCAAAATGTACCCTAACTGTCCTGTGCTCGAAATCCAGGGCCTGGCAGTCTCACACTGTGAAGAGGAGCTCCTCAAATTGCTCAGGCCTGCATTTCGTTAGGAGTGGGACATGTCTGCCATTCTAGGTAGAACCCAATGCTTCAAATCTTTGATTCATGGAGGAGGGGAGGTTCAATGCAAGGCTCTCCAATTTCCTTCGTGGCCCTGGCTCATGGCTGTGCCAATTTCCGGCTCAGTGCGTATTATTCCATGACTCTCCAGACCTCTGCAGTATTGTTTCTGGGAGTGGGTGTGCTCTGAATGCAGAACTAGTTGGGAATTTTTATGTATGAAATTCACACCTGTGTGAACTTGGGCTGTGTCTGACTGGCCTTCTCAAGAAGGATGCTTTTCCTCTCCTTGAGGACAGTCTCCCTGCTGTGGGCAATAGACCATCACCATATCCATGGAACACACAGCCATGGGGGTTGTCTCACTGGCAAGCTAAGTAGTGCCCAAAGTTTATGACATGCAGAAAGTTATGAGTCACGACTCTCACAGCTGTTAAGGGGTTCTATTCATTCTGTGAGAGGCAGCTAAGATGGAATGCAGGCTCACTGTGGCTTGATTGGCCACTCCAACCTTCTGTCATTAGATGTCTAGGCCAAGGACCTTCTTATTTACTTCTTAGGCCCTGGCCCTGTGTTCACCAGGGGCAGGTAGGGATGAGGGTGCGTTGAGTGTTTATCCCAGTGGTCCTCACGGTAGCCATGAGCAGCAGCTGCATGTAGGGGATAGACTTGCTGCGTGTTGACCACTACTCCATCGACCTCTGTGTGACTTGTCCTTGAGGCCAGCGTATTTCCATGGCAATGATCCTTAAAACATCCACAAGTTGGTGCCTAGGATGAGGGCAAGAGCACAGTTGGCCTACATGTCCTCAGAAGACTGCTTGCTGCATAGCTGGCAGAGGGATGATATTTGGACAGCATTGCTACGTACACCTGGGGCAGTCTACTTAAGTCATACCAGGCAGGGCTGGTTCAGCCTGCACCTAAAGAGGGATTGAAGATCAGGCAAATGCCGCAGAGTAGCAGTGAGGGCCCACAGTGCTCTTCACAGGTTCTCAGTGTTCTATGCGAGTCAAAAGAGGGGAATTCAGGCTCACTCCAAGATTCTCTCCTGGATCTTGGTGTGCTATTTGCTATCTGTGGCAAGTTGGGTGGACTGCATGGCTAGGCCCTGCTTATTTCCCCACCAGTTGTAATCTGAAGGGACAGCAGGCTGACTGATTCATGAAGCATTGCTTGTCCGATGCTTGGCATCAGGCTGGGGTTAGTGTGCACACACTGCGGTCCCCAGGGAACCTAAAGGGCCTGGAGATGGCAAGCCGTGATGATCTTGTGTTCATCATTTGGCTGGTTGGATGGAGCCGGTTGTGCTTCATGCACAATGATAGGAGTGAGGGCCCTCTGGACGGCAATCCATGGTACACCTTTGAGGAAGGCAACTAGGGGGAATGAAGGCTGAGTGCTTGGTCATCCATTGTTCCATTTGGGGCCTTGAGCATGCTGCATTGCTGGTGGTGTCAATGCATGGCCAAGCCCTGCTCATTTTTCAACGGGAATTTCTCCCATGGGAGGTTTTTTCACTGATTCCATAACCCTTTCTTTTCAGGTGGCTCTATGCCTGCTCTGGAGAGCAGGAGCACTGTGTGTGAGTAATGGTTCCTAGACATTCTCCTGGTCGGAGCCTATGAGAGTGAACACTTCACTCCAGTCTGCAACTCCGAGTTGCACTGCAAGGAGGATGACATATCGGGGTTCTCACCATGTATCGAACAGGTAGGAAAGGTTTCACTGCATGACCACCATATGAGTGCAGTAGTTGAAAACAGTACCTCACCTGTGTTGTGATTGAAGTCCATGTGTCTGGCCTTCTCACCCTGTGTCTAGGAGCTCCTAAAGGTTCTCCCGCTTTCAATGCGTTATGACTGTAATGTGTCTGCAATGCTAGGTCGAACCCAAGGCTTCATCTTTTGATTCCAGGAGGAGGACAGGCTCAATGCATGGCTTAACCATTCACAGAGTGGCCCTGGCTCATGGCTGCAGTCAGCTTCAGGCTCAGTGCCTGTTGTACAATTACTCTCCAGACCTCTGTATGATCGATTCGCAGTGTGCAGGTTCTCTGAATGCCAAAACAGTTCAAAATGTGCCACTGCATGAAAGTCAGGTCTGCGTGAGCTCATGGTGTGTCTGACTGGCCTTATCAAGCATGCTGCTTTCCTGTCGGTTTGAGGACAGTCTCACTGCATGGCCAAATATTCCATAAGCATATCCCTGGATGAGACAGCAAGTAAGGGCTGGCTCCCTGTGCAGCTGACTAGTACCCAAAGTTTGGGATATGCAGAAAGGTATGAGTGATGGCTCTCCCAGCTGTGAAGGGGTCCTAGTTGTTCTCTAGTTGGCAGCGAAGTTGGAATGCAGGCTAACTGTGCCTTCATTGGCCGCTCTAACCTTCTGCCATTGGATATCTAGGGAAAGGGCCTTCTTATTCAGGTCCTAGACTCTGTGCCTTTGTTCACGAGGGGCAGGCAGGGATAAGAGTGTGCTCCCTGTGTGGTCAAATGGTTCTCATGGGAGCCCTGCCTACAAGATGCACCAAGGGAAGACTTGTTGCATGCTTACCGCTACTCAGCAGACCTCTGTATGACTGACTGTACTGTGACACAAACATGTTTGCATGCCTAAGGATCCTTAAAGCATCCACCAGGTGACTCGTAGGACCAGGGCCAGACCACTGTGGGCTGGGCAGTCATGAGAGGAGTGCTGCAGAGCTGGCAGTGTGAGCACATGTGGACTGCATTGCTAAGCAGTCCAA
>NW_022964379.1:0-1097 GCF_012274545.1 Fukomys damarensis
CATGTGTCCTTAATTCTTCTAATCATGAAATATATACAAATATATTTATATATATATATATATCCTCATTTTTATGAATTGATATTTGTAAAAATTGTCCAACTTGCTAAAAAATTGTTATCTAAACTCCACCCACAAGAGCTCCTGTGGTCATTCACAGACACGCAGAGCTGTGGAAAACTGAGTCACCGGGGTTACAAGGTCTCAACTGAGATCAGCACAGCGACACTCTGCCTTCTGCTTGCTGCTGTTTCACTGTAAATAACGATCACTTTGCTGTTTAGTGTCGCACATTTTCACATTTTTGTGCTTCGTGTCAATGATTTTACTGTTTAAATGTTTCCCCAAGCAGAAGCCAAAGACATGTTCCTAAGCTCGAGACAGCTGCCTTATCCTTTGGGGAGCACGCGTGTTGGATAAACTGTGTTCAGGGATGAGTTGGACTCTGTTGGCTGTGAGTTCAATTCCAGGGAGTCAGCTGTCTGTTACATAAAGTGTCCTTGAGCAGAAACACACAGAAAACAAGGTCGTGCGTCCACTGGCTGATGAAAACGTGATAAGAGGCTCGCAGGAACCTGCTGTCACGCCTTCCCCTGAGAGCAGTGGTTCAGGACTCACTAACTCAGTGTTCACGGCGGAGTTACAGACCATCACTCCTGGGAATACTGGGAACGGACGGTGTGGATGGCTTGTCCTACGCGCAAGTGTGTATTTATCTGTGCCGCTCTCAGCGTTCCCACGGCATCGTGTTCCTTCAGAGCGCGTCTTCTTTTCAGAGCCCTCCCTCCCTTCTTCAGAACACGCCTTCTCCCTACTCTTCTTACCTTTATAGTCTCCAATAAACGTTACACTCTCACTTTCTTCTGTTGTCCGTCAGATTGTTTGAATGGGACAGCACGGTCCTGGAAGGGATTTGGTTCAGTGTTCTCAAGGTACGGGTTCCAGGACAGGAAAAAAGAAAGAGGGCGAGGAGGGACAGGAGAAGAGAGAGGGTGGAGGGAAAGCGAGGGAAGGGGAGACGAGACTAGAATGTTCTTTCTCTGCCTTGTGAGGCTCTAGCAGGAAGTGGTCCCTCGGCAGACACTAAATCTTCGGAC
>NW_022964380.1:0-203 GCF_012274545.1 Fukomys damarensis
TGACCAGGAAACAGAAGAAGAGGCCAGAGTTACAGTATTCCCTTTCTGAGTCACCCTCACACCAGGATCTGACCTCTTTCCCATAGGCTGCACCCTCTAGAGGGTCCACCACTTTCCAACAGTGCCACAGGCTGGGAACCAATCCTTTAACATCTGGGCCTTTGTGAGACATTTCAGATCCAAACTGTAACAGGGACCCACTT
>NW_022964381.1:0-489 GCF_012274545.1 Fukomys damarensis
CCATGCTTCCTCCTTCTAGAGCCCTTTCGGTTCCTGTTTCAGAACCTAGAGCTTACTATGCCCTCCTTCACGATTTTATCCAGCAAATTCTCACTCATCCTTTGGGTCTCATCTTGGATGTCACTTCCTCAGAAAATGTGTCTATATCAATCTCAGTGGGATTTCTTTGTCAAAATCCCACACCATTTCCTTGTCCTAATGTGTCCCAGCATGTGATGTGTGTGACTATTGTCTAATATTTGCCTCCATTATGCCTACTAAAGTCCACAAGGGTAGACACCATACTGGTCTTGTTGAAGCCCTGTCCTTAGTAACTAGCACTCAAAAGTTCCTTTGCAAATAAGTGAATGGATGCAAGAATGAATCAAAACATGATCGAGTATTTTTATTGAACACACAGCAGAACGTTATTTGTAAAGCCTCCTGATGTTTTATCTTTACAACGTATCTAGACTCATTTAAACGGCCGCATTTATGTTGTAGAATTTG
>NW_022964382.1:0-249 GCF_012274545.1 Fukomys damarensis
TATATATATATGATTTTCAACTTTTGGGGAGAAAAATCAGATTTTCATTGTCTCATAATCCTGCTTCTTTTCTAGTTTGACTACTTTAAATTTTGAACACCATTTTAAAAAATGATTTTCATTTTGTGTTTAGGATAAACATGTGTAGTGTCTTTGAGATTGCTGAAAAAATTTAGCCCGGTTTTGTTTTTGTGTGGTGTAATGAGTTACCTCATTTCTTGCCTGACCCTTATTTTAATGTTGGCTTCC
>NW_022964383.1:0-236 GCF_012274545.1 Fukomys damarensis
TTTTTTTTTTTTTTTTTTTTTTGGTACCGGGGATTGAACTTGGGTCCTTGCACTTGCAAGGCAAGCCACCGAACTGCTGAGCTAAATCCCCAGCCCTGCATTGAATCTGTATAGCACTTTTGGTAGTATGGCCATTTTTACTATGTTGATTATTCCTACCCAGAAGCAAGGGGTAACTTTCTATTTTCTTATATCCTCTTTGATCTTTTTTCAGAGTGCTGTAGATTTCAGTGTAG
>NW_022964384.1:0-315 GCF_012274545.1 Fukomys damarensis
TTAAGAGAGACAAAGAAGCACAATACATCTAGGTAGAGGGAACAATCCAAGAGGAAGTGATGGTAATCTTAATTATGTGTGCACCAGACATAAGTGTGCCCACCTATATACAACAATATTAAAGGATGTGAAAAATCATATAAGCACTAAAACAGTAGTGGAGGATCTCAATACACCACTGCAACAAATATACAGGTCAACCAGACACAAAATAAACAATGAAATAACAGAGCTCAATTAAACTCTTGAAAAAAATGAACTTAACATATGTTTACAGTGTTCCACGTCACAAAATCAGAATACACATTCTTTTTG
>NW_022964385.1:0-840 GCF_012274545.1 Fukomys damarensis
GTTATAATCTTATTGGTTGTTCATAGTTTTGTCCACCTTGTGATTTCCCATTGGATCAGTATTACCTAAATAACTGTACTTGCAATCTTACTAGCTGACTATAGTTTTGTCTCACCTTGAACTCACCTCACCTCATGACTTTATTCCATAAAATACCTTTGAGAAGTAGGGTGAGCAGGCAGCCCACTTTCCCAGTCCCCCTTCTCTTTTAGACAGAAGCTATCTTCCTCTCAATAAATTTTTCTCTGTTGTTCCTAGAATTCATTCTTCAATTTCAGAGAACATGAATTTACACTTTGGATATGTAGCAGGTTTGGGAGTTACATCTATTCCCCCTATATCAATAACAGCAGGAGAATTATGAATTGTACAAGGTGCACATGAGAGTAAATCCAAATTCTATTTTAGCTAGGCATGATTCTCATAAAACATTATTCCTGTGATATAGGGAAATATCCGAACAAGCAAAATAATTCAAACAAGGGAGATATTACAACTCCCAATCTGCTAGATAACTGAAACATGAGTTCAAGTTCTCTAAAATTGAAGAGTGAGATCTAGGAACAACAGATGTTAAGAGTAAGGAATAGTTTTTGAGGGAAGGACAGCTCCTGCCTGAGAGGAATAGGAGTGGACACCCGGAAAGTGGGTTATCCACCCTCTCTGCTCCTCAAAAGTGTTCTAATGAGCAAAGCCACAATGTGGGCGAGTTCAAGTCCAGTAATAAGATTATAAGTATAGTTTCCTAGGGTTGGGGATTTACCTCAGTGCTTCTGGTGCCTGCCTAGCAAGCATAGGGGCCCGAGTTCGATCCCAAGTACCAAAAAAAAAAAAAAAAAA
>NW_022964386.1:0-274 GCF_012274545.1 Fukomys damarensis
GCATACCAAAATTTATAGCAGCACAACTCACAATAGCTAAATCCCAGAAGAGGCCTGTATACTTATCAACAGAAGAATAAAGAAAATGTAGTATCTATATATAATGGAATATACTCAGCTATAAAGGACAAATTTGAGACATCTGTGGAAAAACAGATGCACCTGAAAAATATACTGCCAAAAGAAAAAAAAACAGACACACAGGTTTAATTGCCATTTGGTATCTCTTAATTGAATACAGCAAAGCACAAACAAAGAGCTCAATAGAGAGTGG
>NW_022964387.1:0-217 GCF_012274545.1 Fukomys damarensis
ATTATTTTTTACTTTTTATTTTTATTTTTTAAGTTTTTAAACATTTTTAAAATTATTAAAGGAATATGCAGTCAGAATTCCTGGGATTTATATACTGACTTAACACCTTGCTGTGAACTCCTGTATAAGTTATACAATATCACTCCGAATCCATTAATTAGCTAAAAAATAACGAAGAACATAAAAATATTATTTTGTGGAAAATATAATAAACTTT
>NW_022964388.1:0-210 GCF_012274545.1 Fukomys damarensis
ACTCGGGACAGCCCAGTCCTCGCGCTCTGGCTGCCTCCGGCGCATCCTCTGGTGCGGGCGCCCCATCGCGGCTGGCAGCTGGCGTTCAGGGTTCCGGGTGTCTCCCCAGAGGACTTGGGACCGCCAGGCTGCTGCTTCGCGGAGGGTTCATGGCGGGGTCAGCGGCCCGGGGCCGGCTCTGTCCGCACATGGGCTAGAGAGGCGAGGGGA
>NW_022964389.1:0-2041 GCF_012274545.1 Fukomys damarensis
GGAGCCCTGGCTAGGCTAGCTAATTGGGCCATTTCCTGTGAGTTTACCTCTGTGTTGTCAGCCCCTTCATCCCAGACCTGTAGCAGCCATGCAGGCACTGTCTCACATACATTTTGCTTCCAATTTTTGCCAGTTCCTGCAGCTTCACAGCTGAGTAGGTCATATAGATAGTGTGGTCACATACCCGTTTGTTCCCCCTCTTGGTTCAAGAGCTGTTTTTTACTTCTACTTTTCCCTGGACAGTGGGTTATGTACTTTACTTTGCTTTATTCTTGTTTGTTTTTACTGTTTTAGATACCACAAGACACCCCCCCGCCATGTTCCTGTTTTATTCTCTAAAACCTGTAAAGATACCTAGCAAGAGAAAAAAGTGGCTTTGTATATGCAATTACAGATGCAATTTTGGAAATTAGTCCGAATTACCTGAATGGACCAGACGTAAAGAAAGGGTGTATAGAAGAGGAATGCAGGAGGTTTGAAGACAAGGAAGATTATTTACTGACAAAAGCAGATATTAGAATGATGTAAATCTAGGAATCAATGAATGTTACTAGTCCCTGAAACATGGAAAACATAAAGAAATAAATTTCCAATACAGCCTCCAAAAGGAATACAACCTGCCATCTTACTTTAGATTTCTGAACACTATAAAATGATGTATTTGCCATGTTTGAAGCTGCTAAGCTTGCAATGTTATTCGTAACAATAATAAACACTGATGGAAATGTCAAAATTCAATATATCCAGCAATTATTTTAATTTTATAGGGCTATTTTATTTCAAATATTAGTTTGCAAACTTCATAATGTTAAAAGTAGGACAGAAAATGTCCCCCAAAAGATGCATTTGTTCAGAGGTGGGGATTTTGAAAGGTGATTAACAATTAGGGGTCTAAATTCATCTAAATTCTACTTATGAGAAATAATATGATCACCTTATAGGGAGGAGACAGAAATAAATAGGAGGCAAGGATTCACTGAAGGGAGTGGATCATGGGATATGAATTTGAGGATTTTGTCTGTTCCCTATGCCCTTTTGCTCTGCTGCTCTTTTCCCTTTTCTTTCCCAACTGCCATGATGTAAGCAGCTTTTCTCTGCTCTGTGCTTCTCTATGATATTTTTTCCCTAAAGCCAACTAACCATGGACTTAACCTTCTGAAATGCTACAAAATGCTCTCCGCATCATAATTGGGCAGGTTAGATATTTTATTCTACAGATATTGGCCAGTATATCAAGCTGCTATTCTCACAATACCTTACCATGTGGTCTGTATGACTTTGGAATTGGCTTCTAGGAGGATTTGGGAAACTTTGGACAAATATCCCAGCCTCAGATGCTATAAGTAGAATTTGATGGCCCATTCTGGTCTAGTCTCAGAAGATGAGAATGCTGATAGGACTCTGGAGAGTAAAGATTGTTGGTAGGTTTCTAATAGGACACCCTTGGGAAGTGGAATAGATACAATGCATGTTGCCTTCTGACAAAGCCCATTTTGTACATTTCCTAAAGCGTTGGGTGAGGCCAAGTTTAGGTGTGATGGCCTCATCGATCTGGTACAGAAAATTTCAATGTAGCCAATGTTTAGGCTGTGGGTATTATGGCAGGCTTCTTGGCTTGTTGTTATATCAATTAGGAGCATATCACATAGCTGAAATACTTGGCCAGAAATGAAGACCATTGGAATGTTGAGGCTATACAACAAGTTACGGCTGAAGAGACTACAACCATAAAAAAGAAGTCAAGTACTTTGCTGATGGATAATAGGATATCTGCTTTGAGAGCATTTGGAGGTTTTGTGAGTAGTCCTACCTAGTGGCACACATCTGTAATCCCAGCACTCAGCAAGCTGAGGCAGGAGGATTGCTGCAAGTTGGAGGTCAGCCTGGCTACATAGTGAGTACAATGCCAGCCTGTACTACAAAACAAGATTCTCAAAAACACAAACAAAAAAAGATTTGTTAGATCCTACCTATTACATGTTTCAGCAGTGTAAAGGTGCAAAATAAAGAGGCCAAATGCACTGTGTTCACTCAGGCCCCA
>NW_022964390.1:0-251 GCF_012274545.1 Fukomys damarensis
TCAAACTGAACTTCTCCCCAAGTATACAGAGTTCTGGAGGCTTGTGAGCACTCAGAGCTGATAGGCACTCCCGAAGGACTGAAGGGCTTCCGTGCTAAAAGTGCCTCACAACACTGTTTCAATCTCTACCAGGCAGAGACCTACAAACAAAAAGGACTACAGTTGTACTCCCCATAAGAAGTGGACTTCACTGGTAAACTCACAGAGTTGCAGCACCTTTCTCTGTGGAGTACTTCTCATTCATGAAACTG
>NW_022964390.1:487-838 GCF_012274545.1 Fukomys damarensis
AGAGACCTACAAACAAAAAGGACTACAGTTGTACTCCCCATAAGAAGTGGACTTCACTGGTAAACTCACAGAGTTGCAGCACCTTTCTCTGTGGAGTACTTCACATTCATGAAACTGAGCGCTTTCGCTTTAAATGGGTAAGCGGGAGATTAGCTGTTTCCCGGGGAAAACTGCACTTAAACCGCAGAAGCCCTGGGCAAAGTGCATTTGTGTTCCAACGTCAAACTGACCCTCTCCCCAAGTGCACAGAGCTCTGGAGCCTTGTGAGCACTCAGAGCTGCTAGGCATTCCCTTAGGCCAGAAGGGCTTCTCTGCTAAAAGTGCCTCACAACAGTGTTTCAATCTCTGCCA
>NW_022964391.1:0-447 GCF_012274545.1 Fukomys damarensis
GGGCATCATTGCAGCTCCAACTTTTGAGAAGGTCCTCCCGCAGGTCCTATAACCAACACCAGCAGGACACTGTTTCTCAGGTGAGGGACCCAGCCCACAGGTAACCTTGTTTTCCTCAGAAGGCCCTGCTTCTGCTAAGAGTGGTGGTAGGGTCCAACATGAATGTTCATTTGTTCCAAGTGAAACACCCTCACATTTTAGCATGGTGCCGTTAGGGACATTCATTTTTCCTTCTTGGGTCTATTGGTCCCTTTCAGGTATACAGGACTGTTATATTCATTGTTGTTTACTTGTACCTTTACTTTACAGGTCTTGTTTCTCATGTTTTGCTCTTGTCTCTCCTCCCTTCAGTCCCTACTCTCCTACCATTTACAAAATTTTTGGCGATTTTATCATTTTATCCTATATTTTCTTCTGCATATTCCCTGTGTCCTACAATTCCCACTT
>NW_022964392.1:0-800 GCF_012274545.1 Fukomys damarensis
GGGGGGGTCAAACAATGAGCCTCAAAGAGAAGTAAAATGAGAGAAAATTCCTGAGGATATTCTGATGAAGACTAGAGAAGCCTGCTCACATGACTAGGTCATTTCCTTGAGAGATAACAGAATATATAGGAAATTATATTTAATGACACAGAAATTTAAAACAAAGACATCATTGGTAAATCAACCTAAGACACCATTATTACATGACATTCTTTTAAAAAGTCATGATAGCAAAAGAAGAAACAGTCCCAAGGGGGAAGAGAACATTTCAGTGAAGGATAATGCTTAGCATTCTCAATGAATTTAAGTGCAACTATGAAACCTAAACACCAGAAATTAAGGATGCAGTGGGCACTGCCGAATACTGTCAGATAAACACTGTCAAAACAACAATCGACATATAATGTGTATACTAACACACTGTGAAAATTGCAAGCTTGCTAGTGGAGTAGTATCTGATGAGGCAACACATTACTTTCCCTTTTTTTATTTTTTCTTTTAAAGATTTCTATCTGGAAGCTACAGAATAAGATTTCCTGAACATAGTATTGATCCTTTATGTTACAGGCACAAAACGTGGCTTGAAAACACATTCAATAACGAAAAGGAGTAGTAGTCAGGGTGGGTTTTCAGACTCATGTTTTTGCCATTTTCACTGTTACCTTCCTCATCCAAGCTGTGATGATCTACTCTCATCCACTACCTGCTATATCAACACATTTGGAAAAATTAATCTGATCCCATCAAACCATTCTACCTACCATTTTCAACTGTTCAAAAATCTTTCAGAGCCTTTCCCA
>NW_022964393.1:0-361 GCF_012274545.1 Fukomys damarensis
ACCCCACATGCATAGTGTTGCTAGGGTGCAGGTTTGAGGAAATGTAGGAGCCCAGCTGTTCCTCCTATTGTTTTCAGGCTCTGCAAACCACTGGCCCAAAATGGGCAAGAGTAGGACTCAATGCCTCTGTGGCAGGTAACCTATGTAAGTGAAGCAGGCAAGGTTCAGCATAGTGACCATGCCATTTATATTCCAAATGCAAATACTTTAGGGCTGGAAAGAGAAATGCCTTTGCCTGTTTTCCGTTGCTATAAAATCATACCCAAGCTGCATAACTTATAAAGGAAGGATGTTTCTTTTGGCCCATGGCTCTGGAAACTGGGAAGTCCAAGAGCATGGTGCTGGCATCTTCCAGGCTTCC
>NW_022964394.1:0-224 GCF_012274545.1 Fukomys damarensis
AATGAATATTACCTGAGTTGAAAAGTTGATTAATTTCTATACCACAAAGATACATGAGAACAAATGGACAGATTTTGTAAGATGCAATGTATTGTCTTTCTATCAATTATTATAAAATTGTATTTTGGCCTTTGATTGGTGATATTTTTAAAGATTCTGACCTTACATTATTGCTTAAATCAAAAATAATTTGTCATGTTTACATGTTGAATCTTTCAGTGTCG
>NW_022964395.1:0-213 GCF_012274545.1 Fukomys damarensis
GTTTTGCTTTTATAACAAACCATGATGATTTTCTCTCTTTGGAAATCTGTGTGTATATTTTTTTATTTCCTTTTCAGAATAGCACACTAGAAATAGAGATTCTGAAAGGAAGGGTGGTATCACTGGTAAAATTCCCAAAATATATTGCCTAACTGCCAAACTGAAGAATATTTTATACCCCATAGCACCAGCAATAATGTCAGTCTCAACATA
>NW_022964396.1:0-547 GCF_012274545.1 Fukomys damarensis
AGTGCCTTTGTATTGCAAGTGAGGACAAGCCATCACTAAATTCTGCAGTTTCGAAAGAGTAACCATCAACGATGCGTGGATACATTCAGAAAGTGGGAAGCCAAAGCAAGATAATTCCTGAGATACCCAGTGGACCAACAGATGCACCTACTCAGTCACATAAAGTCTGGGAGGCTGAATGGCCCAGTCTGAGAACAGTTAGTAAAGCCAAGTTAGCAACACCATCCACACAGTGCAAGTGATTTACAAAGGTGGAAGAAGGATTTCCAAAACTCAAGAGGCCTGGCTTGGATTCATTCTTTCATTTCTTTTGCCAATCCTCCTGATTTTCCTTCATGATCTCTCTCCCTGGGTCCACTTCTTCATGCTGTGCTCTGAGTGCTCAAGGGCTCAGGGGCAGCTCCACAACCCATCTCTCCTCTTTAGCCACACTCACCTCCTGGGTAACCTCATCTCTACTCCCTCCATCAATAATTAGGTGATATAAAAGAATCTATGTCCCTATGCTTCCCTCTCTCTTGACTTCAACCTGATATAGGCAATTTAA
>NW_022964397.1:0-1967 GCF_012274545.1 Fukomys damarensis
GGAGTCATGTGGTAAGCGGATCTTTAGGGTTTGGAGAAACTGCCAAGTTGTTATCCAGAACGGCTGTACCATTTTAATTCCCACCACCGCTGCTTCATTCCCTGCGTCACTGCCAGCGCCTAATATTGTCACTCTTTTGTAATTCAGCGGTTCTAATAGATATGCGGTGATGTCTCGTCGTGGGCTTAATTTGTAATTCCCTAATAACTGAGAATGTTGAGCATCTTTTTATGTACATATTTGCCATCTACTTTATCCATTTCAGTGAAACGTCTTCGTATTTGCTCACCACTTTCCTTTGTCAGGGTTTTCTGCTGAGTTTTGAGAGTTCTTTACACACTCTGCATGCATGATAGGTAAGTCTGAAAATTGCAGCCCTGCGGGGAACATAGAAAAAGGCTTGCTTCTTTTACTCTTCCACAGAAGGCCCCTGTGGAGGCTCCTGTCTCATGCTTGCCTGGGACTAAGTCTGCCCTGCTGTGAGTCTGCGGCCACGTTTCGTGGACCAAGGCCTTGCGCAGCAGCAGGCTCAGCCCTGGGCATCTCTGGCAGCAGAAACCTCCCTCTCCATGATCTTTTTCTCTCTAGATGTTGCTCACCTTTGATGACCAGTACTTGCTGACGGCTGCTGAGGATGGCTGCCTGTTCACTTGGAAGGTTTTTGATAAAGATGGAAGGGGAATCAAGCGTGAGAGAGAGGTGGGCTTTGCTGAAGAGGTGCTTGTGACTAAAACAGACATGGAAGAGAAGGTAAGAACCAGACTGAACGAAGAGGGACATGGAAATTCCTTACTAGAGTGCGTTCGGACTCCTCAGACCAGCATTCAAGGCCCTCTGTAAGCTTAGATGCACCCTGCTCCCTGCATCCCCGTGTCCATACTACCAGGCTGTATTTGTTGCTGCTTGATTCTGTTTCCACCTCACTGCCTGTCTTCCTGCCACATCATCATCCTGACTCACAGTGGGCTCTACCTTGATCCTGTGATCGTGTTTTCCTCTGGCTACTGTTTGAGAGCAGGAACCTTGACATACAATCCCTTTGTTTGGCCAGTAGTTTCTAGCACATCCAGGCACATAGAAAGAAACTTATACATATTTACCAGATCATACTCACAAACCAGTATCCCATTGGCACCTGTGAAATGTAATAATTGCTAGTATGTGGAACCATCTTTAAAACGAACAAACAAAAAAATAAATAAACTAAAGCCAGGTGTGCTGGCTATGCCTGTAATCCCAGTACTCTGGGAGGTTAAGGCTGGAGCACTGCAAGTGTCAGCCAAGCCCAGGTAACTTAATAACTTAGCAAGACCCAGTCTCAATAAAGTGCTAAGGATATGGCTCAAAACAGAGACCTTGGGTTCAATCTGTATAGCACTACCAAAAAAAAAAAAAGTAATAATAATATAGTTAGAAAACATTTCTAGAAGCCCTTACCCATGCCTCTGAGTAATAAAACTACAAGAGTAATCATAACCATCATTTGCTGTGAAGCAGGCATCATGCTGACTGCTTCATAATTATTTCTCACTGAAATCTCCTAACACCTATATGAAGAAGATATTGCTATTTCCCTCGTGTTTCAAAAAGCAGATTTGAAGAGGTGCAGCACTGTGTCCAAAGTCACTGCTGGTAAGTAGTAGGACCAGTACTATAATCCAGATTTATTCCAGAGCCCCTCTCTTCTTTATTATACCAAAGGGAATCCCTTCCTGTTAATACAGTAAATATTCCACAGAGATATGTTTTGTAGCCAGGTGTAGTAGCACATGCCTATTCTCCCAGCTACTCGGGAGTCTGGGGCAGGATGTTTGCAAATTCAAGGCCAGTCCGGGCAGTTTAGCAAGACCTTGACTCAAAATTTTTAAAAAGTTGGGGATTTACCTCTTTGATAGAGTGCTTGCCTAATGTATGCAAGGCCCTGGGTTCAATCCTCAGTAACACAAATATATATATAAAATATATAT
>NW_022964398.1:0-694 GCF_012274545.1 Fukomys damarensis
ATATATGTATATTTGCATCAAATTGACTTCTCTTTGTCAAAATGTAAATGACTCAAAATTACTTTTAAAATGTAAATGGTTAGAAAAGATGTTATGGATTTCAACCTATAATGGTGTTCTACTATCTAATGAAAAAGGACAAATTTCCTTTTTGTTTTGATGCCACCCATAACAGATGAATCTCAGTTATGTATAGTTAAAGAAACCAAACTTCACCAAAAGAGATTTAACAGCCAGAATATCCAATGATCTTTTACTCAGCCAATGGGATTGAGAAATGATGTTTCTGTGAGTTATACAATGATAAAACTAATTTGGTCAGACTCAGTGTCATTTGTGCTTTCAGATATTGGCTTATTCTCTGGTATTCATTTTGGAGTTATATAATTTTATTAGTCATCTGTTGCTAACTCACATTTCCTTGGACTCTCATGTTCCCTTACTACCCCTACTGCCACAAAGCAACTTTCAGAGTTGATTTAGAACCCAGGAGCTACTAGACCTATACACTGAGCAGCTCACTCATTCCAAAGCACAGCCCTTGGGTTACAATTTGGATGTTTCTAGGTGGCAGTTGGGAAAAACACTCGGTCCTCTAAAGATGATCCACAAAATATATAAAATTCCTTATCTCCACATAGACTAGTATGACCAGAAACTTCTCAAGTCAAAGTCTCTAGAAACACAGCCTACT
>NW_022964399.1:0-211 GCF_012274545.1 Fukomys damarensis
CGTCTGCACTGAGGCTCATGTTCCTTAGGGCCTTTAAGTGCCTTGCCGGATCCCAACAACACAATTGAATCAAAGCTACTTTTCTTAAAACTAATTTAAATTAATTTCGCATCGTGTAATATCTGTTAATTTCATTTTTAACAAAAGTCAATAGAAATTCTGGCATAAAATAAATCACCCACAGGTTGAATTAATATTTTCCACTTGTTTT
>NW_022964400.1:0-207 GCF_012274545.1 Fukomys damarensis
AAGTCCTACAGCTACATACAGTGCTCTTGCTTTACACAATGTTTAAAGAAACAACGTTTATTTATAGTAATCCAGAGGCATGACAAGTATTTGCTAAAAGAGTGCAGAAATTGGAATAATCAACACAAGTTGGAAGAAAACAATTAAAGTAGTGTGTATTGGGTGTATACTAGGACCAGTCACTAGAGTTTTGTTTTTTTAGGGTTT
>NW_022964401.1:0-262 GCF_012274545.1 Fukomys damarensis
AGGGACAAGAAAAAATATGAGAAAAGGAAAAAATGTAAACAAAGTCTTTGTAAATAGGGGAGGTTGGGTTGAAGGGAGGGGAGGGGTATAGGGGGAAAAGGAGAACCAAGATCTGTCATGTAAAGGTACAGGATCCGAATAATAAATGTAACTGTGCTGTATGCTTAGAAAGTACCATTAAACTCAAGGAGAGAGAGAGAAAAAAAAGAAATCAACCAGTAACAAATTCTTGTGGGGTTGTAAAGAAAAAGGAACCCTGCTC
>NW_022964402.1:0-244 GCF_012274545.1 Fukomys damarensis
CTAAGGACTCCAGGGAGGAAAGGGCTGAGGCAGGGCTGCGTCCACAGGGCCAGGATTGAGCAGGAGCCTCACAGGGACAAGGCGAGCACGAAGGGTTGCATCTGTGGGGCACAACTGTACCACGGGCTGTGGGCTGCACTGAGCGGAGGCTCTGGTGATGCCAACCACGTGCCCAGGCTGTAGACAACGAGCGGACCCTGCACGTGGATAGACACTGCCCCCAGGCACTCGGGCAGAGAGGAAG
>NW_022964403.1:0-231 GCF_012274545.1 Fukomys damarensis
TGCAACTCTCTACTTAAACTCTGAATTCTTACAATTTCTTCGGACTCTATACCCTGCCCCATTTCCCACTCTTCTCCCCAGGCTCAGGGGAGGATCTGGGTGGAAACCAGCACAGATTCTTCAGCATATTAACAAGTGGAGCCTGAATCTGGAGAGACCTTGAGGCCAGTTGTCTCTCCAGACTTCACGTGTAAGGGACGCGGCGTTGGAGCCCAGGGCCCTTGTGTGCTC
>NW_022964404.1:0-248 GCF_012274545.1 Fukomys damarensis
AATATGTTGTATTGTCATTTAATTGTAGGAACTGTCTGATTTCTTCTTTAATTTCCTTTGTGAGCCATTGGTTATTCAGACGTGTGTTATACAGTTTCCATGTGTTTGTGAAATTCTTGTGGTTTCTTTTGCTGTCGATCTACAATTTCATCGCACTATGATCCGATACTATACAGGGGATAACTTCAGTTCTTTTGTACTTAAATATGTTCTATGAATGAGTATGTGGTCAATTTTGGAGAATGATC
>NW_022964405.1:0-1187 GCF_012274545.1 Fukomys damarensis
CTCTTTTAGGCCTTAAGGGCTATTCTGGTAAAGTACCTCACAACAGTGTTTAAATGTCTGCCAAGGAGACCGCAGAAGCACTCTGCAGAGTTTGTTTGTGTTCTAACCTCAAATTGAACCTCTCTAGAATTATACAGAGTTCTGGAGCCTTGTGCGCACTCAGAGCACCTAGGCGCTCCTTGAGGCCTTAATTGCTTTTCTGGTAAAAGCGCTTCACAACAGTGATTCCATCTCTGCAGCAAAGACGTACAAACAAAAAGGAATACAGTTGTACTCCTTAAAAGTTGAGGACTTCACTGGTAAACTCACAGAGTAGCAGCACCATTCTCTGTGGAGTATTTCATAATCAGGAAACTAACCGCTTTGGTTTCAAAGGCCTAGGGGAGAAAGAAGCTGTTTCCCATCGAAAAACATTTCAACCACAGAAGACCTCTGCAGAGTGTGATTGTATTTTATCCTCACACTGAAGTTATCTCCAAATATATAGAGTTGTAGAGGCCTGTGTGCACTCAGAGCTGCTAGGCACTCTGCAAACTTAAGGGATTTTCTGGTACAACAGCCTCACAACAGTGTTTCAAGCTCTGCCACGCAGAGACCTACAAACAAAGAGGAATACAGTTGTACTCCATTTAAGATGTGGATTTCACTGGAAATCTCACAGAGTCGTACCAAATTTCTCTGTGGAGTACTTCACATTCAGGAAACTAACCGCTTTGGTTTGAAATGGCTAAGCGGCGATAGAATGTGTTTCCGGGGATCACTGCACTGTAAACCGCAGAAGCACTCTCCATAGTGCGTTTGTGTTCTAACCTCACACTTAACCTATCTCCAAATATACAGTGTTCTGGATGGTTGTTTGTAGTCGGAGCAGCTAGGCACTCTCTTAGGCCTGAAGGGCTTTTCTGGTAGAAGCTCCTCACAACAATGTTTCAATCTCTGCAAGTCAGAGACCTACAAACGAAAATGTATAATATTGTACACCATAAAAGATGTGGACTTCACTGGTAAACGCACAGTGTTGCAACACCTTTCTGTATGGATTTCTTTATATTGAGGAAACTAAATGATTTGATTTCAAAGGGCAAAGGAGCGAAGGAAGCTGTTTACTGTGTAAAACTGCAGTATGAACCACAGACTCACTCTGCACAGTGCGTTTTTGTTCTAAACTCACAATGAACCTATCTCCA
>NW_022964406.1:0-261 GCF_012274545.1 Fukomys damarensis
TCTTATGGGGAGTACAGCTGTAGTCCTTTTTGTTTGTAGGTCTCTGCCTGGCAGAGTTTGAAACACTATTCTGAGGCACGTTTAGCAGAGAAGTCCTTCAGGCCTAAGGGAGTGCCTAGCAGCTCTGAGTGCACACAAGCCTCCACAACTCTGTATACTTGGGAGAGGGTCAGTTTGACGTTAGAACACAAATGCACATTGCCCAGGGCTTCTGCGGTTTAAAGTGCATTTTTCCCCGGGAAACAGCTTCTCTCGCCGCTT
>NW_022964407.1:0-222 GCF_012274545.1 Fukomys damarensis
TTCCCTTTGTCCCCTATTTTTTGTCCTTTATCCTTGCTTCCTGGTTCTCTCAACAAAAAGCCACAGAAGATTCAGTTCAGGGCTGTCTTTAAGAGGCTCTCTCACATTAAGAGGGTCTTGGTTAAGGGCAATCTCTGGGCTTCTTGGAGTTTGAATTGGACATTGACTCAGCGTAGTCTCTCATCCTTTGTGTCATGCCATGGTCATGAACTGTGACTTTAC
>NW_022964408.1:0-342 GCF_012274545.1 Fukomys damarensis
TTTTTTTTTTTTTTTTTTTTTTTTTTTTTTTTTTTTTTTTTGGTGGTACCGGGGATCAAACTTAGGACCTTGTTCTTGCAAGGCAGGAGGCAGAACCAATGAGCCAAATCCCCAGCCCTGTGAACCCATTTTCAAAGCAGCACAATTTGTGATAGCTAAAACTTGGAATCAACCCAATTGCCCATCGACTGGAGGCTGGATAAAGCAGATGCGGGATTTTTATAAAATGGAGTACTTCTCAGCCATAAAGAATGCAAAAGTAGAGACATTTATAGCTAAGTGGATGTACGTTGAGTACATACTCTTAAGTGAAATAAATAGGATACATGTGTAAATACTGAA
>NW_022964409.1:0-510 GCF_012274545.1 Fukomys damarensis
GACGGGAGAAAGAGAGGACACCAAGGGCAAGGGGAGGGTGAAAAAGAAGCATGAAGACAAGCCAGGCATGGTGGTGCACGCCTGTAATCCCAGCACTTGGGAGGCTGACGCAGGAGGATCACTGTGAGTTCGAGACCAGCCTGGGCTACATAGTGATTTTCAGGTCAGTCTCAACTACACAGTGAGACCCTGTCTCAAAAAAAGAAAAGAAAAGAAGCATGAAGAGAGGGAGGGAGGGAGGAATAAAGAGACTTACAGAGAGGTCACCTGGCACTGCAAGGAGCTATGTCCTGAGGGACATGCAGGTGCTGGGAGGACTGCATTGGGCCAGCAGAGCACACATCTGGTGGGGAGGGAGCAATGCCAAGACAGCAGTTGGCACCAAGGGTTAACTGAAATGACCTACTGGTCATGTCCTGGCCAAAGGACTCTCATTAACAGCCAGGCTTGAAAACCAAGTAGGTTGGCTTGATAAGGTCAGTCAGCAAGTACTGATGCTAGAGACTGGAT
>NW_022964410.1:0-333 GCF_012274545.1 Fukomys damarensis
TGCAGGCTCACTGTGGCCTGATTGGCCACTGAAAACTTCTGCCATTTGATGTCTAGGCAACAGACCTTCTTGTTTACTTCCTAGGCCCTGGCCCTTTGTTCAGTAGGGGCAGGTAGCGACCAGGGTGTGTTTACTGTGTAGCCCAGTGGTCCTCATGGTAGCCCTGACGAGCAGCTGCATGGAGAGTCTAGACTTGCTGCATGCTGACCATGAATCAGCAGACCTCTGTGTGACTTGTCCTTGAAGTCAGCATTTTTCCATGCCAAAGAACCTTAAAACATCCACAAGGTGGCGCCTAGGACCAGGGAAAGAGTACAGTTGGCCTACCAGTCC
>NW_022964411.1:0-288 GCF_012274545.1 Fukomys damarensis
CTTTACCTGCCATGTTGTTCCTGAAAATATCCACATGGGTTGTTTCCTCATTTCCTTGGATCTTTGGACAAACATTACATCCCGACCATATCTAATTTTTCTTCTTGGTACTTAGCACCACTCGATAAGCTATACACTCTATATTATTTATTCATTTGATTTTTCTGAATATAAATCTCTAATTTTTGTTATTGCTATTGCTTTATCCTCAGCACCTAGAGTAGTTATGGGCCTTCAATGAATGCTGGTTGAAAAAGAACTTTTCTTGGCTGACATTCCTAAGGGTTT
>NW_022964412.1:0-217 GCF_012274545.1 Fukomys damarensis
TTTTGTTGGTTTATTTGTTTTTGGAGTCACTTTTATAATTTAAGCCAAAAGATGATAAAATAAAGCTTCTGTTTATTTCTTTTTAAGTTGTGAGCTAATTTCAGAAAAATACAAGTGGGAGAAATTCAGTGTTTGTTTTCCCTAGATACTCCATGATGTAAATATTTTTGTTTCTAAGTGTTCTCTATTTTATGGATAAGAATAATAGAACTTGATA
>NW_022964413.1:0-252 GCF_012274545.1 Fukomys damarensis
GGACTTTGAGATTAGCCTGGGCAATAACACAAAATGTTGCCTCAAGAATTTTTTTTTGGCCAGGTGTGATGGTGCACACCTGTAATGCCAGCATTTGAGAGGCTGAGGCAGGAGGATCACTGCAAGTTTGAGGCCACTGTAGGCTACCTAGTGAGCTCAAGGCCAGCCTGAACTGCATAGTGAGACCCTGTTTCAAAAAAAAATTTTTTTAGTAACAATAGCATTGTGGTTCCCCCCGCCTGCCTTGCAAGC
>NW_022964414.1:0-935 GCF_012274545.1 Fukomys damarensis
TGGCAATGAAAAATGGTGCAGCTGCTTTAGAAAATAGTTTGGCAGTTCATCAAAAGGTTACACGGACCCAGGAATTCTACTCTTAGATATATACCAAGAAGAAATGAAAACATGTCCACACAAAAACCTGCATGTGAATATTCATAGCAGCCTCATTCATTGCATCTCCAAAGTGGAAACAAACCAAAATTCTATTAGCTGATGGTTGGAGAAATAAGATATAGAGGAATGTTATTCAACAGTAGGAAGAAATGGAGTACAGTACTGAGACGTGGTGCAAAGTGAATGAACCTTGAAAATATCCCAGGGCTGGGAATGTAGCTCAGTGGTAGAGCACTTGCCTAGCATGTACGAGTCCCAGGGTTTGATCATCAGTATAGCAAAACAAAACCAAAAATAAAGCATTATACTAGTGAAAGAAGCTGATCATAAAAACCACATATTGTATGATTCTGCTTATATGAAATGTCCAGAACAGACAAATCTATACAGACAGAAATTAGATTAATGGCGTGGGTAGGGGAAAAGGTTAGGGAGAACGTGGTAATGAACTGGTAATGAATATTGAGTTTCTTTTTGGAGTAATGAAAATGTTCTAAAATTGATTGTGGTTATGGTCGCTCAACTTTGTGATTTAAATATTGAATTTATATGAATGGATCACATGATATGAATTATGTCTCAGTAAAGTTACGTGCTTGCTTTGGCAGCATATATACTAAAATCAGTGAAGTAAAAAAGATGGAACAGAAAAATGAGAGAAAAGCTGGAAGAAGATTGAGATAAAAGCTGGGGATGGGGTAGGGATGTAGCTCAGTGGTGCCGTGCCTGCCTGGCAAGCTTGAGGTCCTGAGTTTAATACCCAGTACAGCAAACAAACAAACCCCCCAAAATTGGAATAAATGGAGTGGTCTTTTTTTTTTTTTTTTTTTTTT
>NW_022964415.1:0-238 GCF_012274545.1 Fukomys damarensis
TGTAACTGTACTGTATCCCTAAATGTACCAATAAACTCAATAAAATTAAAAAAAAAAAAAGAAAAAAAAAAGAAAACACCAGGGCCAGAGATTTAGCGCAGTGGTTCCACTGCCTGTCTCACAAGCACAAGGTCCCGAGTTCAATCCCCAGTACAAGGGGGAAAAAAAAAAACAGTCCCCAGAGCAGGCCAGCTGGTAGTTTAAATCCTGGCTTACTACCGATTTGGTTGGGCAAGTT
>NW_022964416.1:0-202 GCF_012274545.1 Fukomys damarensis
GGGCCTATATGCCAAGCACTGTTTCAAGAGTTGAGGGCCCTTACGGAATTTGCCTCCTTCAGAGAAATTCAAGTGTTCCAGGGAGGATCTACTAGGAAAAAAATCTACCCAATTCTTTTAAACCAAGTTCAGTACACATAGTAAATCTACTATTCAGTCTGGGGGCTTATGCAAAGATTCAGCTATTAAGAAAGAAAAGAGG
>NW_022964417.1:0-241 GCF_012274545.1 Fukomys damarensis
CAGGGAGGGGCTGGGTCCCCTCCACACACAGGCCAATGGGCTGTGAACCTTGATGACCTATTTTTGCCTCCTTCAAGACTGAGGACACACAGATAAGAAGCTTGCAGGGACATCCTGCTACCAGGGAGCGCCTAAGGAGCCGAAACCTATGGTTACCTTGTGTTATGGTTTAATACTTTGTTTTTTTGAGACAGGGCCTGACTGTGCAGTTCAGGCTGGCCTTGAATGCCCTATGTAGCTC
>NW_022964418.1:0-322 GCF_012274545.1 Fukomys damarensis
ACAAGGCCATATCTTGGATCATTTTTAAAAATTTAACAAGTTAAATCCAATCATATAGTATATACTCTGTCACTATACAATCAAACTAGAAATCAACACGATAAAGATAACAGGAAAATCTTCAAGCACTAGGAAACTAAGCATCACGCTTCTAAATAATCCATGACTCAGAGAAGAAATTTCAAGAGAAATCAAAATGGAATGGAAAAAAAATGAAAACAACATATTAAAGTGTGTGAAACAAAGCTAAAGTAATGCGGAGAAGGAAACTTATAGCACTAAATACACAAATTAGACAAAAGAGAAAATCTCACATCATGAA
>NW_022964419.1:0-279 GCF_012274545.1 Fukomys damarensis
CAAATCAAGTTTATGATTCGGACTCAAGCTAGACTTTCCTTATGCACATTTAACACTTTGAAATGGCTTGAATACAATGTGCAGCATATTTCTCCTGTTCTATTTGTTTTATTGTTGGTTTTAAAAGTCTTTGTTGATTAACTTCGATTTGTAGATTTTAAAGAATAGAACAAAGAAAATAATTTACTCAGAATCTCACCACCTTGATACATTTTGTGTTATCTTTCTTCAGTTAAATTATTTATAGGGTGAAACAATTAATTTGTCAGATCAATTAGC
>NW_022964420.1:0-218 GCF_012274545.1 Fukomys damarensis
ACAACTCTTCTCATCACACTGCATCTCATTTCAGCTCCTGACTCTGCTGTTTGCCTCTCCTACCGATATAAGGAATTTGACGAAAGGCCAGAGGAGGAGTGTTGAGCTACTTCAACGCCACGCCCACCGTTACTTCTAACAGTTCTTTGGGCGCGGTGGTAGAGCAGCAGTCACAGGGCCACCCCTCTGAGGTTAAACCTGAGGTGACCACAGAGAAA
>NW_022964421.1:0-490 GCF_012274545.1 Fukomys damarensis
AAAAAAAAAGAGAGAGAAGAAAGAGAGAGAGAAAGGAGAGATTGAAGAGAATTATATGGGATGTTGACTGACTATAACTATGATAGAAGAATTGTAGTATAACTTGATAGATTGATAACATTACCAATAGACATTAAGATAATAAGCAATCACAGCATTATATGAGTCAGGCTTCACTCGGTGTGACTATGATGTTCATAGTACGTCTCAAGACGAATGTTGATTACACCTCTGGGGGCATACTGTAAGACACCATGGTCATAAACTGTCATTGAACACTGACATATATATACTAATATAAGATAAGAATATAATATGTAATACAAGAACTCAGAATACAAGGCATATACAAAAAAGGGAGAAATTATATACATTAAAATATCATCTTTAATAAGATATAATTATCACTAGTAATACGATTTATCCTCGGTTGGAGCGATAGAAAGACATTATGGGCCCATTGAAAGAGCACCACTGAGGAGGTCATGTT
>NW_022964422.1:0-215 GCF_012274545.1 Fukomys damarensis
GGTTAAACACATGGGTGAAATAGGCAATATTGTACACATTTCAGAAAAATGCAAACATAATTTATTTATGGCCCATGACCATGAAGTGTTTTTACATAATACATATACCCGAATAATGAAAAGACTGTTGAACTCAACTACATTAAATTCTATTAATCAAAAGATATGACAAAGAAAATTCTCCAAATGAGAAATGGTACTTGTAATATAAATAA
>NW_022964423.1:0-287 GCF_012274545.1 Fukomys damarensis
TAAAACTTCACTCTGAGCTCTCTTGACTTTAAGGTTTGTGTTTAGAAGTCTGCTGTAATTCTACTAAATTTAATTTATAAGGAAGTCATTGCTTTTTTTCTAACAGTTTTTTAAATTCATTAAGTGTATTGGTGCATTTTACTTATACAATATGATGACTTTCATCATTGGAAATTTGTACCTTTACATAATATATCTTGGTTCTTATTTTTTCCCCCATTCTCCTGCCCTCCCTTCAACCCCTCCACTGCTCCCTATTTACAAAGACTTTGTTTCCATTTTTTCCT
>NW_022964424.1:0-2151 GCF_012274545.1 Fukomys damarensis
GATCCCATTCAGAACATCCATGTAAAGTGCTTGGCAGTGGGCCACCCTGTTCTCAGTACCGTCAGTAACTCATGATACTCTGGTTAGTGTCTGCCTCGCTGAACATGTGGGGCAACTGGAAAAATGACCACTCTTTTAAGATGACATTATTCTGGTCATGTAGCAACTCCCTTCATCACCTGACCAAGTCTTGCCCATCTCACAGACCTGGCTGCTTCCTGCAGATCCCAGGGGACACTACTGCTTCTGAGTGACTCCAATCTGCATTGTTAAGGACCCTCACTGGACACACTGAGCCCCTTTACACTGTGAGCTTGCCCATGCTCTGTGTGTTATCTCCCTCCATGATGCTGAGGGGCTAATGGTTGAGACCATCTACTTAATAAGCCCCATGTGCTACCCTACAACTCCTTGCCTTTAATATGCTCTGCTGCCTTGCCTCAGCTCCTTTACTTCCTTGCAGAGTTCTGCCCATAATTTACCAGCTTCCATCTTTAGGACTTGAGTCCATTAAATCCACTTTAGGTTTACAAACATGCCTCAAGATCCTACTCTTAAAGCATAAAGAGCATCCCAGGTGACTAAGGAAAAGTTCTTATGGTTGAGGAGCCCAGGGAAGCAGAAGATACCTTTTCTACCACTCATATTTATCTCATCCTTCAGCATTCCCTGAAGAAATTTCAACTCTAGGAAGTTCTCACCAAGGACACTGATGCCTGTACTGAATATTCCTTTATTCAGCAACCAGATAAGTGGTGCACTGCACGGGGGTGTGCCAGTCCACCTTGATGGTCAGTTTGACTGAATTAAGAGACTCCTGGAGATGTGACTGGATTGTGATGGTGATGAGGTCATCAACAGGTTAGCACATTGATAACTTCATCAACAGCTGATAGCTGAACGGGCCATTAGAAGGCAGGGCCTAGATGGAGGAAGTAGCCATGGGTGTGTAACCTTGGGGATTCTCTGGTCTCTAGCTTCTTCCTTTCTGGATCTTTCCAACCCATCTGTTTTCTGGCTATCATGAGTTCCCTTCGGACCTTTTCACCATGATGTTTCGGCCTAGAGCCAGCTGACCATGGACTGAAACCTCTGAAAACATGAACCGAAATAGATTGTGTGTCAGGCCTTTTATCCCAACAACAGCAAGTTATCCCCTACAAGGAGAACACAGGTGGATTCTGCATTTGCACGCAGTGCCCTGGGTAAATGGACTTCCTAGGGTCTTGGAGCCTTGGGAGAATGCCAAGCATCTGTGTTTCCCAAGAACTGCAAGCGTGCAGTTGTTACTCTTTGTCACTAAGGTACATGCACAACTTGCATTCCATCCTTACTAACAGGCTGATATTTCAAGGCTTGGGGTTACCCTGCAGGACCTGACTTGTTATTCCAGATGATAAAGTTTTACTCAGCAAAAGAAGAATAGGTAGCCACTGCTTCCAAAAATGCACCCATAAGAGGATAGATGAAGTTTCCTTCCATACTTACAAATTCAGTCGTTCAATTCTCCTAACACCTCTGGAAGCCAGGCGCTATTATCTTAACCTTACATGGGAGGAAACAGAAGTATAGGCTTTCTGTAACTTGCCCAAGGGTGCCCAGTATCTTGGTTCTGGGGCTGGTGCCTCTCCACTGCTCAAGCGTTGCAATTCCAGTCTTTGCTCTTAGTACTTGCATTTGCATCAACTAACAATACATGGTAGCTATTGTTCATATAAGAAAAAAATCTATATTCTCTGCTTTAAGCAATATCGCAAAAATAGCCTTCCCTGTTTTTCAATTTTAAAATATTTGAAACCAGGAAAGAAGCAACGTTTATTACAGGTGATGCCACAGAGGAAACACAGACATCCCTGTGTGGGACACTCAGGACCCTGAAAGATGTCACACAGGGCTCAGAATTCCCATCAGAGTATTTGCTAAAAGATTACATTCCAACATAAAATACTAACTCAAATGTACACTTCTGCCCCCAAATGATCATTTTTGTTCAAATTTCAATTTAACGAAAGCAGTTGTAATTCCAGTTTTTCATTCCCTGGCCCATCTTCTTTGCAGCTACCCTAAAGCTGCTATGCAAATCCACTTTACTTTTCCATCCCAAATTGTGGATCTATTATTTCCCTGGAATGGAGACGAGTCTGTATTCAA
>NW_022964425.1:0-873 GCF_012274545.1 Fukomys damarensis
TTTTTTTTTCTTCATTAAGTTTCTTGATGCATTGTAGGTAAATAATACAGTTACCCTCATCATTGGGATCTTGTACCTTTGTATGATGTGTCTTGGTTCCTATTTTTTCCCAAGTCCCCTGCCCTCCCTTTTTACAAAGACTTTGTTTCCATGTTTTCCTATTCTCATATTTTTTTCTTTCCCTTCTTTCCTTTCCCCTACCCTTCCCACTTCCCTTACTCTTTTAGCCCTTTTCTTCCTATTTCCCAATATCAATTATACATTTTGATCTTATTTACACTTTTAGTTTTTCATACCAGAGAAACTATTTGGTATTTACACTTGTGTGTCCTACTTATTTCACTTAAAGAGTATGGCCTCATTGTGCGTGCATTTAGCTCTAAATGGCTGTAGTTTCTCAGAACTGGGGAGTAATTTTGAAGCCAGTACAGCTTCAGGGGCCTCAGTAACAGGCACTGGGGGAACTTCTACTCTGACTCATGGCTTACTCCTCTACCCTTCTTTTTCTCAACTACATCACTTTCAACCATCGCTTTACTTTTTGGTTCAAGATTTAGGTCCTTTTTGACTCTTCTTCTGACTCTTAGCTATGTATGTGTTCTGGACAACTGCCCATTACTGGATTATTTCTTCTTTCTAAATTTAAATAAGGATGATAGGCCCGATTATATTCAGTGGCAAGCCATCATGACCGCTGACCTGGTTAATGATACAAGGATCTAGTCCTTAGGTTAGATGACCAGTTAACAGGCTAGAAGTGGAACTGAATATACAGAGTAGGTCACCCCTTCAAGCAAGAGCAAGGAATGTGATGACATGTCCACTACAGTAACTATTTTTTAAATTTTCTTTCTTTCTTTTTTTTTTTTTTTT
>NW_022964426.1:0-210 GCF_012274545.1 Fukomys damarensis
ACTGCTTTGAGACTAAAAAATGTTCTCATTGAAATCAAAGTAAATGTATGTGACAGAAAAGAGGTACTAGAAACAGAAACAAAGAGAAAGAAAGCGGGGAGATGAAAAAGGTTGGGAAGAAGAAGGGAGAGAGAGAGAGAGAGAGAGAGACAGACAGACAGACAGACAGAGAGAGGACTTGTTCTGACTCATCTCTTTGAAAATCATAAA
>NW_022964427.1:0-238 GCF_012274545.1 Fukomys damarensis
AAACAGTTGCCTAGAGGACTCCATTTCTCAGGTTTCAAACTAAAGAGAGAGAGATCACCAAAACAAGCAAGCTAAAAAGTCTAGCCCACAGTCACTTTACAAATACATGCATGTTTTCTCCATTTCAGAAATGAAGGAGTGACAAAGCCATATGAAAAGAACTCAAGATTTCTGATGAATCCAACAAGAAACAAAAAATTGTTTTCCTCAAAATGCAAACATTTTAACTGATGTTTTA
>NW_022964428.1:0-202 GCF_012274545.1 Fukomys damarensis
CACAAGGTTGAGACCAGCTTGGTCAACTTAAGAGACTTGGCGAAACTCTCTCTCAAAATAAAATAGGGCTAGAGATGTAACTCGGTGCACATGACTTACATTCAATCCCTAGTATCACAAAAACAAACAAAAATCTTCCACAATTATTATAAGTGTGTCTATTATTTTTGTTATTATTATTATTAAGATGGGGCTCACTATA
>NW_022964429.1:0-2230 GCF_012274545.1 Fukomys damarensis
TGATCTCTTGATATAAGAGAAATTCAGACAAACTTTCTTCCATGGTATAACATCCGTTGTCTATAGTCCAGTAATGAATGCAATCCTTCCTTCCAGCAGAAACCTTCAGAACCAAGTCTTTACCATCAGGATTTCTTTCAACCTTCTGGCCTTCTGAGCTCTGGGCAGAATCTTCCTTCAAGTACTGCCTAAGGTGCTCCAGCTCTACTTTTTCAGCCAGCATCGCCAAACCTTACCCTGCCCAAAAGCCAATTACAAAGGTGCTTGAGCCATGTGAGTCAGGTACAGTCAAAACAACAACCCAATGTCTCTGGTACCAAATTTGTTTTAATTACTTTTCTCTAATTGCTGAGATGAAATAGCCAACACCCAAAGTTAAAGGAGGAAAGGATTGTTTAGCTCAGTTTGTAAGAGTTTCATTGCATAATTGGCTGGCTCTAAGGCAGGGTGGCTTGGGAGAAATGCATCACAGAGGAGACAGTTCATGGCACTCAAAAGGTAGCAAAAGCAACACTTGACCTTAATAGTGTCTTTCTGTCCCTTTTATCTTATCCAGGCTACTTAGGGTGGGTATCGCTCTCACCCTTTAACCTACTGCGCTTGAGCCTAACACTGAACCATGGATCAATTCCAGCACCACACATTCTAGATCCAGTCACTTCTGAAAATGCCCCACCTATCATCACATGCATCTTTAGAGGACATCTAGACACAAACCCAAACAATTAATAACTGTAATTACTGTGCACATTTCAAGACAATCTTCTACTTAAAATGGACATTATCATAAAAATTTGGAAGCACAATCACCTTAACAAGTTTTTTAAAATCTGAATATAATAAAAGAAATTTCAGAAGATAATTTATGTAAAACAAAATTTCTTAGTTCTAAATTACCTTAACTAAACTTATGAGCCTTTGATTTATATTTTTTCTGAAAATATACCTTCTACAATTACTAAAATAATCCACAATGGCTAATCATAATCTCTCAGAAACCCCTGGGGTAGGTTCCAATCTCCTGATCATTGCAAGAAAACAAGGTTCACAAATAAAATTAAAGACCGAATTAAGAGACAGAGAAATGAGGAGCTAGGATAACCAATGTAATATAAGCAAGGTTGAAAAAGCAAAGCCCGTAAACACCTAGAGCCGTCAATATTTATTGGTGACATCATAGTTAGACTGAGGAAAGGGGCTAAATGAGAGGATGTGTAGTTGCTATCGACATGTTATGATGCAGGCAAGGCTTATAAAGGAAAAGATAAAGCATATTGAATTAGGAAAAAAACAGGCAATATAGGTTATGGCCAATAATTAACAAATTTATGTAAAACAAAATTTTTTAATTCTAAATTACCTTAACTAAACTTATGAGCCTTTGATTTATATTTTTTCTGAAAATATACCTTCTACAGTTACTAAAATAATCCACAATGGCTAATCATAATCTCTCAGAAACCCCTGGGGTAGGTTCCAATCTCCTGATCATTGCAAGAAAACAAGGTTCACAAATAAAATTAAAGACCGAATTAAGAGACAGAGAAATGAGGAGCTAGGATAACCAATGTAATATAAGCAAGGTTGAAAAAGCAAAGCCCGTAAACACCTAGAGCTGTCAATATTTATTGGTGACATCATAGTTAGACTGAGGAAAGGGGCTAAATGAGAGGATGTGTAGTTGCTATCGACATGTTATGATGCAGGCAAGGCTTATAAAGGAAAAGATAAAGCATATTGAATTAGGAAAAAAACAGGCAATATAGGTTATGGCCAATAATTAACGTTGTCTTTTTAATTAGAGAAGGTTTTAACTCTGGGAATGGAATTTGGGTAAGAGTCACTCTGACCTTAGCATGTAGGATTCAGTCAGACTTGCTTCTGAAAACAAGCCTATTGAGGGGTTAACTCTTTACAGCCTGCCCTGCTCACAGCTTGCTTTGGGCATAATCACCAGGGCAGTCCCCCACAATAATCAATACATATTCTTCAACCACACACACTTCATTTTCTTTTTTATTGTGTTATTTATGGGATCTTATTACTGTATTAGGTCCTACAAAATAACAGATGTCATGAAGAAAGTATCTTCCTGCCAAGCTGTCTCTTCAAAGCCTCTTTAATCTCCTTGTTCCTGAGACTGTAGATGAGGGGGTTGAGCATGGGAATGACCACCGTATAGAACACAGACACCACTTTGTTCTGGTCTGTGGAGTAGCTGGACTTGGGC
>NW_022964430.1:0-704 GCF_012274545.1 Fukomys damarensis
GTTGAACTTGGCTAGAAGTGAACTTGGTCAAGCCCTGCTACTTTACAGGGTAGGACTTAGGTCTTGGTAGCAGCCATGAGCAAAAGAGCAATACTAACCCAACTCTATCTGATATGCCCATTTAAGTCATGTAAACTTCAGTCAAATAATACACAGCCAAATGAATAGGGAGCAAGAAGCTTATGCCACTGTAGCCTGTTAATATTGGGCAGAGGCATCTGCTACAATTTAGGACAGATTTTTTCATCTTCTTTTTAGTTAGATACTTTACTTATTTGGGTGGGTGAGTGTGAAATCTCTATATATAGACATGCAAGGTGTTACTTTTCAACTCTTGGACTGGAACTCATCTGTTGCCTGAAGTAGGGAGTTTGTGATTTCAATTCAAAGCTACTTTTTCAAGCACTCTTCCAAACATTTTTACTGATTAAGCCTATCTTCTCATTTTGTGTGTGTATGTGCATATTTTTATGTATAAAAATATAGTGTCAATCCCTTAAATTAGATTTACTAAAAGGTCTTTCATATCCCTGGTCATTCAAGAGATGCAGATAAAAAAACACTGAGATACCACTTCACCCCACAAGGAATGGCTGCTATCAATAAATCAATCAATAACAAATGTTGGCAGGGTTGTGGGGGAAAGGAACCCTTCTCCCTTGTTGGTGGGAGTGCAGACTGGTGCAATCACTATGGAAATCAAT
>NW_022964431.1:0-231 GCF_012274545.1 Fukomys damarensis
GACCACCCTACTAATGGCCACAGCTGAGACCAAAGTAACGGCCTACGAAGCTGTGGCACTAATGTGAGATAACATCCATAGCTGTGGTCAGAGTAATCACACTCAAATTCCATTCCCACAATAGGTGCTTTCATGGCTTGAAGAGCGATGGTCTAATTACAGCCACATATTTTCTCTATCTTGCTTCTTTTGGACTCTTTGACTGTTCTCTTTAAAGCCTTACCTGCATTG
>NW_022964432.1:0-406 GCF_012274545.1 Fukomys damarensis
AGTTCAGTGTTGCACATTGCCCCAAAATATCCTTTGACTCAGTAATCCCATTCTCTGATGAAACTGATGTTCAAAACCATCTGCGACTCTGCAGAAGTGATTGACAATGTGGCCTTTATGTGCTGCACATGGAGAATAAGAGTCTGATTAGAAACAAAAATGATAATGACATCCCACTAGACTTTCATCTCATAAAAAATCTACTCTAGGGGGAAGAATCCATTAGAATTTTTCCTTTTCCCCACTGGTTTCTGCAGTATTTATTGCTTTCACATAGGGAAATCCATTCCTCTGTTGTGCGCAAGTGGAGAAATCCCCAAGAAGACCACCAGGAAACTCTTCCGATGTAAATACATGAGGAGTTTATTGCAAGCTTGTGGGCAGGGGTTTGCGGGGGAGATTTATC
>NW_022964433.1:0-1703 GCF_012274545.1 Fukomys damarensis
AAATTATAAATGTTTGAGGTGATAGATATGGCAAGTATTTCACTTTGATTATTTCATATTGTTACATGTATTGAAATGTCAGACTATACCTCATAAATATGGAGAATTATTAGGTGTCAGTAAAAACATGAAACAAAAAGTTTTTGTAGGGGATTAGGGATTGGACACACAGTCTCGGTAACTTGAGTATTTATTCGAAGCATAAATGAAGCTGTTAAACAAATTAAATTAGCATCATAAATTTATAGAGGCCCCTGTATGTCTAGAATTACATTTTCCTTATCTTATATGAACCTGTTCAACACTTTTTAAACTGAATATTGACATATTTACTCTCCTAATCAAACACTCATATCATTTGGGTAATTTTGATTTAACCTTATATATTTTAAGTGATGTGGGCATTAGCCAAGACTATTATTACGAGATCTAAAGCACATATATTTTCATAATATCATTCGACCTCTAATTATATACCTCTTAGATTCATTTAGTTCACCCCAATAAAAATAGATGTTAATCACACTCATCACTGGTTTTCATTAGTATTACTTATACCCAGAACGGATGAGTTTGTTTTTATCTTCTGTGAGTCTCCTTTATAAACAGGGTTAGCATGAGTGCAAATGTGTTTAATTATGGATTTGATGAGCCATGGTATATTGTTTATATAGCCTCAGAAATGCACACATATTAAAGCTGGAAAGAAGAAATGTTGATTTGTGAACCAGCAGCTAGAAATGCGAGGCAATACTAGCAGTGGAAGATCCAAATCACAGCTCAGGCTTTGAATCTGCACCCCCCCATATGTCTGCCATAAAGAAAAAAGGGATATAAGAAGGGAAATAATTTTGCTTTTGCACTATCAGGAGTGATTTGTCTTTTAAATTGGAAGTGTAGAGTGTTGGGGAATGTAGGATATGAAATATATGCCCAGAATTGCAGCATTCTTTTTTATTATCAACTTGTGTGTGCATTGACCTGTGGATGTTTGTGATTCAGCCACCTCCATGAAAAATCAGGTTTGTCTTTGCTCAGAAAAAACAAGAGCAATCCAATGTCTCAATGTATATACATTATATATATATATACACACACACACATATTATCATATGTAATTAAATATATTTTGCTGGTTCGCAATTATATATTTATCGATTGATACAATTATTTATCAGAATTCTTATGTATATTGGATCCCTTATGATCAAGACAATAAAGAAAATAATTAAAATAATTTTAATGTATTGTGTGAAACAGACATATACACAATGATAATAAATTACATCTTGGAAGGTTAATATTGGATGTCCTGAAAGTTTTGAAGCAATTGTAAGCTTTAATAATTTCAGAAGCATAAATAATGCAAAAAAGGAATAAAAAAGCTTCATTATTTCTTTTTTATGGATATTTAGTTTTGTACATTTGTATAATACATTTTTAATTTTAAATTTTTTGTTTTGGTCCATCTGATTAAGAATTGCACATGTTAACTAAAACTATAAGTAAAAATTCTGAATACTGTTGATTTTAAGTTTGTTACTTTTATTCTTGGGAAGTTAAGGAAAATTAAAACTGCAAAAAACTTTTTTATTTAGTTTATTGGCACATTTCAGGTATACAATACAGTAACATACATCATTAGGATCTTGTACCTTTACATAATGTATCTCGGTTCTTATTTTTTCCCCATTCCCCTGCCC
>NW_022964434.1:0-547 GCF_012274545.1 Fukomys damarensis
TGGAGCTTATGAAGTGCAAGCAAGGAGTGGACCTAACACAGATCCATCTCACAGTGGACGCATTTGGTCCATGGACATACCCACAGTCATTTCCTCATGCCTTACGTCCACACGTATAATCAGAATGGAAATACTGATCATTTGGAAAAACCCTTCCTTACCTTGGTTTCTTGACTTACAGAATAGAAGCTGTTACTCTAGAAGAGGTTAAATGAAAGTCCTTGAAACTACCATCTCTTAGTAAGATGATAAATCAAGTCTAGCATTAGATTAGTTCAATTTATAGACTTAAAGGATGTGAGTGATAGTCATTCCCATTAACTCCCCATTTAATTCACCAGTCTGGCCCCTACCAAAAAAGAAGCTGAATAGTTCACCATGGATGACAGCAGACCACAAACTTAGGCGATAAACTTGCCCCTTCAGACCTGGTGCATTCTTTCCATATCCAACAGGAAGGAGAACTAGCAGAAGTTCACATTGACATGACATCAGTGATAGTACAGTGGACACTTGACTTACAAACTTGATTGGTTCCCGAGAGCTG
>NW_022964435.1:0-212 GCF_012274545.1 Fukomys damarensis
AGTAAATAAAAGCATGTCATCCACAAACATAGATAATCAAATTTATCTTTTAAAATTTGAATTCTTTTTGTCTTGTGTCATTGCTCTTACTAATAATTTAAATAGAATATTAAGTAAGAGTGGTGAAAATGTACATCCTTTTCCTTTTCCCAACTAAAGAGGAAATGCTTTCTGTTTTCTCCATTCAATATGACACTGGTCATGAGTTCATT
>NW_022964436.1:0-362 GCF_012274545.1 Fukomys damarensis
GAGCTAATGAATTGATTATGTAGAGTTCCATAGTGTCAGTGTTTACTTTTGGTTATCCTCCTGATTGTCCCATGTCAGTAGGAGATAGAGCATTGACTTGAATCAAATACTTTCATTGTATTCTTCCTCCTCTAGGAGATTGAGAAGAATAAAAGCCCTGAGTAGATTGTAATAAAACCAAACATTAGCCCAACGAGCGTTTTGGGCAGCTTTATTTAGTTTGGATGTTTGAGGACAGAAACTCTGCTGACAGTCATGCCTGTGTTTCCAGTGCTGCCCTCACCAGCCAGAACTGGGATCTTTAGGCATTTTGTATCCAGAGGATTCCTAATCTCTACTTGTTTTCCATACTTTTTTCTTTG
>NW_022964437.1:0-222 GCF_012274545.1 Fukomys damarensis
GAAAATCAGAGTTAAAATGAGTGTGATTTTTTCCATCTTCCAACTATCTCAATAAGTTACTTCATGTTTTGAACCGGTATATTTATATTTCTTATTATGCCTCCATAGTAACAGTGGAGTCAAGTTTTCCTGCATTAACAAAGCAGCAAAATGAAGCACATTACAATATTACAATAAATTGTTCTCTGAAGCCAGATTTCCCTCTGTGGTAACTTGTCTTCC
>NW_022964438.1:0-265 GCF_012274545.1 Fukomys damarensis
CATTTCTGCCTTGGGCCAGCTGACTTTGGACTGAACTCGCTGGAAACTGTGAGCCAAATAAACCTCTTCTCCACCAGGTATTTTGTTCCAGCAGTGTGAACGTGACTAAGATAAATAAGGATCACAACTTGTTCACTTGCTGGAATACTCTGCCTTGTGTAATGCATCAAGACCAAAGAAGCTAAAATTGTGATCTACATGGCTGGACCAAACAGCTGCCAATTTTTAAAATCAGCTTGAATCAAAACTGTAACATAACTGAGAT
>NW_022964439.1:0-1506 GCF_012274545.1 Fukomys damarensis
AAAAGCACTTCTGTGTGTTTTTCTTTTTTTCTTCTCTGTTTTGGGGCAAGGGGACAATGGAGCCAGAACTGTAAGGGGCTGGGCTGGACGGTAGCAAGATGGTGAGGGGTGGGATGGCAGGGAGGGCACCACCGAGGAGCTGGGTGGCCTTTCAGGTCACCACCCAAAGGGTGGAGATGCCTGGGAGGTAGTTTTGGCATCAACAGCAACAAAAGTGTTCAGATACTCAGAGTTTTTCAAATTTCCCTTCAGGAGCTACCCTTCTGTAAGCAGCTGCCATCAGGCCTAGGAGTATCCCTGAGGTGACCCAGCACACCTCAGGGAAACTGAGCCAGGGAGATGCTAGTGCAGGCCTCTGAAGCAATCTCAGGATGACTCAGGCAGGACTTCTGTGAGCTCAGAGCCCAGAGTATGGCCAAACAGAGGAGGATCGTGGGCCCTCCACAGACTTCCTCTTGGTCTGGTGCAGTTATGCCATGGAGGTCATGTGGGCTGAATGGGGCCCTCTAAGAGCCCTGGTAGCCCAGCTCTAACAGCGATCCCGGCACACTGCAGGGGGCAGCAGTAACTCATGGAACAACATGCCCACGTGTCCCTGTCTTGTGCCCGGGGCAGATGTTGCCAATTTATCACCGCATCATTCCCTCTGAGCCCAGTTCCACCCCAAGAATCCTCCACATAATGCTCTGGGCAGTGGACACTGACCATTGACATTGTCAGGACAGGGAGCCAGGAGTATTGGGTCAGTAATTTAAAATTTGCAGCACTGGAAATCCTCCCCCAATCAGTATCTCAGGCAGAAGCATAGCATCTAGAAGCAGAATCGCAGCACCTGAACGGAGGAGGAGGGACCCGGAAACCAAGCCCAGGATCCTGCACAGGGCCGGGTGTGGGGTGAGACATCTCCAGGAAGGCTTCAGGAGATTGCATTCTGAGGGGCCACTGCTCCCCTGCAAAAGGAGAATGGAAACTGACTTGCCAGGCCAACCTCTGAAATCAGAGACTGTGGGCTTTCTGAGGACGAGGGGCCTCCCAGGAGTGAGGTGGATCACTGGGTTCTTCCTGAGTAGGGATTAGGGGAACCAATCAGCTTGGGGGACAAGGGAGCTGTTGCCTGTGCACAGCAGTGGGCTTTGCCAGAGCCCAGGCCCTCAGCCTGGGGTCCTCCCACTTCTCCTGCCTCTCTGTGGCCTGCCCACCCCTGCAGGTCAACAGCTGTCCAGACTCGGCTTGGGCCATGGGACCCCAGCCACAGGTTACCTGCCTCTGTCGAGGGTACAGAACACTACAGGAGAGCATTACACGGCCTAGGATGTGGTTCAGTGGTAGAGCACTTGCCTAGCACTTAGGAGGCCCTGGGTTCCACCCGCCCACTGGAGGGAGGGAGAGATTCACTCTACCCTAACAAAGGAAGCAAGTGAACTAATTTCCAGAAGGTGACAAGCCTCTCTGGACTCAGGCCACACAGTGTCTGTCCCATCTTTGGTGAGATGTGAGTGGAAGTGA
>NW_022964440.1:0-205 GCF_012274545.1 Fukomys damarensis
TCTTACTTCTGTCCAAAAAGACTTCTCATTGACTGAACTCTTAAACTTTCTGAATTTTCATCTGACTCAGGCCTTCTGCTTTCTAGTCCAACCCTCATGGTGGGTCTTCTGACAATTTACAGTGTACCTTCTCACATAACTTAGTATAAAGTGGACAGAAGTGTTCATTTCTCATTTTGCATTTATGGTCAGGGGTCTGTCTACT
>NW_022964441.1:0-207 GCF_012274545.1 Fukomys damarensis
CCTTGCACTTGCGAGGCAGGTGGCCGCACCTCTGAGCCTTACCCCTGGCCCTATCTAGTTTGTTACAGTGGCAGAACACTGACAACACAGATTGAGTTACCCTTTGCCCATTTACTACGTTTGAGTTACAGGGGCAGTGCTGCTTCTAGAGGACTGCTGGGTCGTTTACGGAACCGTCCAGAAGGCTGCTTAATGTACGGCCTAACA
>NW_022964442.1:0-244 GCF_012274545.1 Fukomys damarensis
GCAACGGAGGTAGGGGTACTCACCATAACAATGGGGTCTTGCAGTAGAAGAGAGAGACGGGATCTATTTATTTCTGACTACAGCAGACAGTGGGGACTGATAATCACGCAGCACATGGGATTTAGCTAACTCAAGATTATCAAGAAGAACCATCAGGTGGAAGGGAGACTCTTGTTAGCCCAACTCAACCGAAATCTTGGTAAGTGCAATTCAGCAGGATATCAGGCAGTGGTCGCATAACAAG
>NW_022964443.1:0-371 GCF_012274545.1 Fukomys damarensis
CTCTGACATCCAGAACCTGCTAGAATTCTCTCCAGCAAACGACCTAAAACACCTTCTGCACGCTGGTTTGCTGCTCATTCCCATAGGACCTTCATGCAGATTAGAAAGGTGCCTCTCTACATAGCATCCACAGCCATAAGGTAGGCTACGCAGCTTGCTGTGTGGAGCGCAGGCTGGAGTCTGGATTTCTGTTCTGCTCCCTTTTAGTCCCAAGCCATTATGCAGTCAACAACCTGCTTTCTGCCTGGATCTTTTGTGGCGGGATGAATGAGGAATAATTCTATTCCAAATCTTTTCCAACGTTCTCAAGGCCTCAGGACAACAATGAATAAAAAGCCCTGGGTACCTGGCTCTGTAGGCAAATGTGTAGA
>NW_022964444.1:0-228 GCF_012274545.1 Fukomys damarensis
AGAAAATGGAAAGATATCCCTTACTCATGGGTAGGAAGAAACAATATAGTGAAAATGGCCATACTTCCAAAACTGCTATATAGATTCAATGCCATCCCAACGAAATTTCAGCAGCATACTTCACAAACCTTGAGAAAACAATAAAAAAATTTAGTTGGAAGAAGAAGAAACCTAGAATAGTAAAAGCAATTCTAGGCAATAAAGAGAAGGTAGGGGGAATAACAATTC
>NW_022964445.1:0-293 GCF_012274545.1 Fukomys damarensis
TAAGGAAGGACGTGGTTAGTGAATCCAGAGGAGATACAGACAAAAAGAAAATAGAGAAGCTGAGGAAAGCGGTGAAAATCATGAATGCCCGCCATAGGAAAGAATTGTGTTCCATAAAACAGACTTAAACAGACATCAGGAGATTAAAAGTTGCATTGAATTTATACAGAGCAGACTCAACCAATAGAGACGGAGTATCAGATTTAGAAGACAGGTCTGTGGTTTGCGATCATCAAATGAAAGAGATCTTAAAAACAGCACGGGACAAGGACAGAGATTTAGCTCAGTGGTTC
>NW_022964446.1:0-226 GCF_012274545.1 Fukomys damarensis
CTCTGTGGCACAGGATGAATACAGTCATGGACTGAACCTGCTCAACTTTCTCCTGCAAAAGAACCCTTGCACCATCTGTTCCTTGGCTTTCTTGGTAGCCCTATTCCTTATCTGTTCTGGCTGCTTGGGAAACTATTTCCTGTACCACTGCATGGATTCCTGCCTTCCAGGTGTGTTTGGCACCTGACCCTGGTGCTGTGGGCACCTAACGGCAGTCCCGTTAGCT
>NW_022964447.1:0-749 GCF_012274545.1 Fukomys damarensis
AAGAAGGAAAAACATTAAGTCCTTTATATCCCTGTCCAGCTATCAGGGCAGGTTTGGTGAACCGTAAACTACAAGAGGGCATCCCTGTCCCTATGGCATTGCTGATAGTTCCACTCACTTGCTGTGGCTTTCCTCAGGAGACATTCCATATTCCTGGCAGTTCCAACCTCTGGAGGTCTCCAGTGCACCTTCAACTTCATTTTCACAATTTCATGCGCTGCCTTTTCATGGGCTATTGGCTAGGACTGTGATCATTTCACATACAGTTTTGCTTGGCCTCCAAGGTCTTTTGCTGAAATTAGGGTGGAAGCCTATGTGACATCATAATTCTTGCTTTTTCCATGCTTAGAAAACCAGCACTATATGATTGATGCCAAGGTCAGGTGCCAACTTGAGCCTTACTAGGACCATGGCTGTAGCAGTCTCCAAGAGTGGATGACTGAACTTGAAAATCCATTCATTAGGCGTTCATGAATGAGGAGGTGTCCCAAGGACTCTCTTCTCAAATGCATGATTTATAGTTTTCTACCCTTGAGTTTACAGTGGTTGGGGCCTTAATGATTTCTGAGATACCTTCAAGGCATCTTTGTTATTGTCCCTCTATGAAATACTTGGCTTCTTTTTAATGCAAGTCTTTGCTCCAGTTTTGCAGGCGTTTCCTTTCTGGTGAAACTGCAGACTTTTAAAATCATTTAGCTCTTCCATTTATTCCTGATTCTCCCTGTAGGTCTGGTGTAAAGCAGTCAGTA
>NW_022964448.1:0-211 GCF_012274545.1 Fukomys damarensis
TCTGGTCACCCACTTGGGCAACTGATGTCTGCTGGACTTTCTGGAACAGGTGGTTCTAATTATGGTATAATTCCAAGTTTCTGCTTATCCCTTAGGGAGCTACATAGGGTGGGCCATTGCATCTTTATCTTGAGGCCTGTCCTTCTTTAGATGTGCCTCCAGCCACAATTCTGATGTCTTTATTCTTTCTGTTGACTTCCTTGAGAGCCCA
>NW_022964449.1:0-1013 GCF_012274545.1 Fukomys damarensis
GCAGGCAGGCAGGCAGCTGAAGAAAAACTAATTTCTCATTCTTTATGGCTGAGTACTATTCCATTTTATAGAAAAACCACATTTTTAAAATCACTTTGACTCAGAGATTGTGCTCTGAATAATCCCAATAAGGTATCACCTTGGTATATTTTCTGGATTTTCAGAGTGGACATATTCCAGCATCCTCACTTCTCTGAGGCATATGATTCTTTCCTTCATAGCTTCCAAAGTTTGCTCTGACATCCTTCCTTCAACAATTTGGGTGCTTACTTTTCCCAGGCTCCCAAGAATCCAACAATGAGCTATCACTTGGGGTCCTGGTCAGATGTTAAACACTGTGTCACAGAGAAGAATCCCATGGTCCTAAGTGCTTCATATTCTCCCATTTGTGTAGTGTGCTTGGGATCACTTCTGGTCATATTTGGATTCCTTGCAGTACACATTAGCATGATTCTGCAGCTGTATTACCACATAGTTCCTTCTCTGCCCTGCAGGATTGACATTTTCCTCATCACTTCTGCTAAGATTTGACTCTAATTATAGGGTTACTGGTCAGCAGCACAGGGAGAAGAATGTTTTGGTGAGCACAAGTATTATATTACAAAGGACCTGCTGCATCTTAGGTCTTCGCATAGTATTTAGGAATCTTTCTCTCTTCCAAATATAGGGTGGGTCATTTCTGCAGGCCCAGGAGACTCAGAGAAATCCGGGGTCACTATTCTAATGTACACCTTGCCCATTATCACCATCCCATATGTTAGTTTATTGGAGCCCTGACTTTTTCACTAAGTACTCACCTAGACTGTTAATTCAAGCTTCTCTGAGATGCTATGATTCTTTAAATTAGATCTGGTGCCTGATCTGCCTTCTGGTTATAGGAGACAAAGTTCTGCCAAGAATGCCCTATGGCTTTCATGTGTTCCTCTAACTTGTGAATTAATAGAACCTAGCCAGTCATTTGTTATTTCTAATAAGTCAACGCTGCTTGGAAATAGCAACCCAATGATGCAGTT
>NW_022964450.1:0-1226 GCF_012274545.1 Fukomys damarensis
TAAAGCTTTGTCATACTTAAGAAAAATTATTAATGAAAAATATTTCCTAAAAACCTTATGAATTTTACACGGATAGTCCACGTATGGTGCAGGAGAGGAAACTTCTTTTAGCAAAAGTCCTCTGGAAGCTGCTTCTGGGTGTTTTTGTTTGATACCGTCTCATTTGTACTTTATTATCTCTGGGTGATTGAAAAATAAAATCAAGTAAGTCACTTAACCTTTGTTCTTGAAAATTTGCATTACCTAACATCAAATAAATACCAGAGAATTACATTACATCTGTTAAGAACTTGGAGTTGCAATGATGATGTTTCTGAGCCCTGATGAGCAGCATGCAGTGGTGCTTTCGTGGAATCGGTTTGGTAATTGGATAAATACTGGAATATTCGTGTTAGCAGAAATTGGGGGGCTGAGGATTTGGGTTTGGTATGTGATACCTTTACTATGGTCGAGTTGTTTTTTGTTTTTCTATTGTTAACATGGACATATTTGACAGAATTTGGTGATAGAACATAGAAAGCCAAATAAAGGAAATATAATCAGAACAGGTGAGAGGAACTAAAAAAAATCAGAAATGAAACAAAATATTACTTCCAAGAGAAAAACTACTGAATTAGCCAACGAATTACATGAATATGCACTTATATAATGACAAAGGTGATGAATGCAATTAATGTTTAATGACATTCTTTGAATGTATGAAGTCTTAGAACTTGGCCCGTTGCTGTTTTCAAAGCGGCATGGATTGAAAGTGAAAACCTTGGGTCCAATAAAGTGATTTTCTTGGCTTCGATGGTAGCCTGTATGGTGACTGTAAAAATCCTAGTATCAGAGCTAGAAGGATTGAATATAGTTGAAACTAATTCAGCAGAAGAGCAGATTGTGTTGAATTGTTCATGTGGGCACATTATGACCCCAGGGCCCTAACAAAGGAGGAGAAGACTGGAGGGAGAGGAGAGCTGGGTAGGCCAGGCTCACAGGTCAAGGAAGGGACCTGCGCCTGGGTGTGCAGGTGGCCTTCAGAAGCTGAGGACAACCTAGCCAAGCCAGCAAGCCTGACTGTCCCTGAAGAAAGCTTCTGTCCTGCAGTTTATGAAGGGGTGGGACCTGGAACCTCCCTGGTGATGCCTTGATCTCGGCTTTGCAGAGCTGCAGCAGAGAAAGCAGCCAAGTCTGCTTTGCAGGATCTTTGTCTAGCTGCTCAGTTTTGTGATAATTTGTTATAG
>NW_022964451.1:0-238 GCF_012274545.1 Fukomys damarensis
TTTGGAGTTTTTGGCTCAGTCTGTGCATATCTTCCACAAGAATTGCCCAGTTTTTTTTTTTACTTATCCTGAAGCTTGTTCACTCAGTTGTCTCAGAACATAGCAAACAACCTAAATGTTTCCTTGTGCTATGCATGTACAGAATTATGAGAGACCAATGACAATGGGAGGCAAAAAAATTGTCTCTGGAATACATTTTCACCTTACTGTTAACTCCCATTTACTCGACTACCAAAAT
>NW_022964452.1:0-204 GCF_012274545.1 Fukomys damarensis
ACCTGACTAGAAGGAATAAATTCTCCAAGTATCTTGAATTTTATGTTGAAACTCTAAATTTGCAAAATATAAGAGAAATAACAATGGACCATTATTGAGAATTTAAGAAATATATTTTGAGCATATTATGTTATTAAACATTTACAGAAACTTTCTTGTTTAATAATTTCATAATCCAGCTGGATAGAGTGGCACAATCATATA
>NW_022964453.1:0-524 GCF_012274545.1 Fukomys damarensis
TAAAAGCAGCAAGTAAATATATGAAAGAATGTTCCACATCACTGGTCATTTGAGAGATGCAGAGGAAAAGAACCCTGAGATTCCACCTCACCCCACAAAGAATGGCTGCTATCATGAAATCAAACAATAACACATGCTGGCAGGGCTGTTGGGAGAAAGGAACCCTTCTCCATTTTTGATGAGAGTGCGGACTGGTGCAACCACTATGGAAATCAATGTGGACATACCTCAAAGACCTGGGTCTAGATGTTCCATTTGACCCAGCCATCTCTCTTCTGGGTATCTTTCCAAAAGAATTAAAAGAATTATACCAGCATGATATATGCTTACCCATGTTGATAGTGGCCCAGTTTGTAATAGCTAAAACTTGGAAACAGCCCATTTGCCCAAAAGTTGGAGATTTGATAAAGAAGATGTGGTTTTCCTCTAAAATGGAATACTACTCAGCCATAAAGAATGGAAAATTTGAGTCATTCATAGGAAAATGGATACTTATTGAGGATATACTCCTAAGTGAAATAAAT
>NW_022964454.1:0-1380 GCF_012274545.1 Fukomys damarensis
TGGGGATTTAACACAAAGCCTTTGCATTGAGCTACATCCCTGGACCTTTATAATACTTTTTTTAAAATTTTGAGAAAAAGTCTCCCTAAGTCACTAAGTTGCCCGAGCTGGGTTTAAACTTGCTATCCTCCTGCCTCAGCCTCCCAGACTGTTGAGATTACTGGCCTATGCCACCATAACTAGCTAGTTTCCTGGTTTTGATGTACTACAGCCATATAAGATTTTACCCCTGGGGGAAGCTGGTATGGGGTACTTAGGACTCTTATTATTTTTTCAACTTCTCATGAGTCTACAATTATTTCAAAATAAAAGAGGTTTTCAAAATTAATATAAGAAGCAGGAAAAAAATTAAATTTAATATCAGGAATTGGGGAGTAATTTGTTGCCCATGTCATAAAGAGCTAGTTTCTCTAAGACAAAGAGCTCCTTCAAAAAGATGTAGGCTGTTCACATAGAAGAAATATAAATGGCTCAAAACACATCAGACAATGATAATCCTGATCCTTATAATGAGCTTTGCAAAGGACAACTACATAATATATCTTTTTTTTTTAACCTAATAGATTAGTAAAAAGTAGTGTTGGGGGTAAGGAAAGCATATTTCTGGAAGGGAAGTAAATTGGTATAAACTATGCCTAACAAATGAGAAATGCACATGCCATTCTACCCAGTAACTGTGTTTCATAGAACTTAGCCTACATTTCATTTGCATGTGTGCAAGATTACAGGTGTAGAAGATTGTTCTTTACTATATTGCTAGAATAGCAAAAGAGGAGAAGTAACAAATTACCACAGATGACTAAAGAAATTGTGGTACTCCCACACCCCTTCCTCAGAAAAAAAGTCAGGTAATACTACATGCACCCCTGTACACAGATCTCCAAGATATATTGTTAAGTGAAAGAACAAGGAGGAGTTCAGTGTATGTTGTGCCACAATTTGTGTAGAAAGACACTGAAACAACATCATTAGAGATAATATTTGGAGCTGGGCATGGTGGTGCACGCCTATAATCCTAGCACTCAGGAGGGTGAGGCAGGAGGATTGCTATGAGTTTGAAGCAAACCTGAGCTACATAATGAATTCAAGGCCAGCCTGAACTACAGAGTGAGACCTTAACTCAAGGAAAAAAAAAACTATTTGGTTGGTTAGTGGCATAGAATATACCAGTATGTAAGCTACTTGATTAGTTCATTAGTTAGGAATAAGGATAGAATAAAATATATCTAGAAGGGCAAACACAGTGAGACCCTGTCTCAGAAAACAAAAACAAACCTCAAAAATAGGCCACAGGATTATGTAAAATTATGATTATACGTACTAGAACAGAAATACACACTCTCCTTATAATTAATAGAACTGCAAACAAGAATTAAGGCT
>NW_022964455.1:0-212 GCF_012274545.1 Fukomys damarensis
TCCTCTCACTTGTTTCTTTAAGCAGGAGCCAGGAGACTGTCCTGAATGGATGGCCATGACACCTAGGGCGTAGTCTCTTGCTGCTGTCCCCACACTTCCCACAATCCACCCCTCCCTGGTAACCGTGACCGCAGTTCCCGACTGCTAACTCATCTGAATTATGAGAGCTGAGCTTTTCATGGCCCTAACACTCACTGTGCACTCTGACACTC
>NW_022964456.1:0-216 GCF_012274545.1 Fukomys damarensis
CAGAGGCACAGGTGGTCTTAAAGGGCATTTTTCTGAGCTCCAGACTTTGAATACCTTCAAAGAAAGGGCAGAGGGAATCTATAGTAGAACTTTGTGGAGTTCAACCCTGCAGGAGGTCAGGGAACCCAAAATCAGTCTGAATCTCAGGGATCAGCCATCAGCTAGCTGAGATCAAAGGACTTAGTTCTGCACATGGCTGCACACATTGTATATTAT
>NW_022964457.1:0-444 GCF_012274545.1 Fukomys damarensis
AAATCTGAACTCAAAAATTCCTCTTGTCCTTTCCAAGGCTTAGATCTAATATTTTCTACTTTTCTATTCTTTCGCATTGTTCTCCATTTCTTGACTCTTCCTTGCAATCAGTTGATCAAATAAGTGTCCCATATCTGAAATATGTATGTTTTTCTGCTTTGTGTATAGTCAGTGTCCTGACATCTATTCTCCTCTTACCTCTGTTTCCCTCCAGTTAATTACACAACTGTTGGATGTACATTGCTAATGCATACTCCCCACGCAAAGCCAAGAGTAACACTTTATATCTAACAAATTTTTATAGAATCCTAAGGCCTGTCTGTATTTAACACCCTCCAATATAAGTTCTAGTAAAACTGTCTGACATATGCTATGCTTAATCCAAGCTGGAGCAATTAGTCTTGGGTCACTTAGCATTTATTTCATGCATACATTGGTTTATTA
>NW_022964458.1:0-309 GCF_012274545.1 Fukomys damarensis
TTTTCTCATATGAATTCCACTGCCTTCTTTTTAAGCTGCACATTGCAAGGAATGGCATGGTTAGATGCACCAAAGCTATTGATAAGGACTCAAAACTTCCTTTTAGAAAATGAGCAGTTTATTTCCACTGCCACTGTTGATCACAGAAGGAAAGAACACAGTTTCACTGCACATTTCTGAACAGTTCAAATTTAAAGACGTATTATACCTACTCACTTTTCTGTGACTCTGCCCATGTGCTGCACAATAAAAGGGTATATTTGTCTAGATCTGCATGATTGTGCCCACATTCAGATTATCAGCTTCCTT
>NW_022964459.1:0-279 GCF_012274545.1 Fukomys damarensis
AAATATTGATGGGGTTGTGGGAGAAAGCAACCCTTCTTTATTGTTGGTGGGAGTGCAGACTGGTACAACCACTATGGAAATCATTATGGAGATACCTCAAACAACTAGGATGAGAAATTCCTTTTGACTCAGCTATTCCTCTGCTGGGTATCTTCCCAAAATATTTAAAGGGATCATACCATAGTGAAATAGCTAAGTAGATGCACATTGAGGCAATGCTCTTAAGTAAAATTAATAAGACACATGTGTAAATACTGAATAGTTTCTCTGGTATGAAAA
>NW_022964460.1:0-218 GCF_012274545.1 Fukomys damarensis
GCTTATGCTCAGAGCCTGACTGCTGTCGGCTCTGGTGGCCCATCTGTGTGACAGGTCTGTGCCGGTGTGACTTGGTAGCCTCCTGCCTCAGCCTCCCAGAGTGCTGGGATGACAGGCATCACCCCTGTTAGGAGCAGATGTCTTCGAGGCCTTCCGGCTGGCCTCCGTGTCCTACACTGGCAGACTCAGCCACCCTCAGATCAAAATGTTCAGGGAAA
>NW_022964461.1:0-335 GCF_012274545.1 Fukomys damarensis
GCGAGGCTCTGCTCATTTCCCCACCAGTTGTAATCTGAAGGGACGGCAGGCTGATGAACCCATGAACCATCCCATTGCAGGTGGTTGGCCTCAAGCTGGGGTTCGTTTGAGCCCATGGCAGCAGCAGTCACACCCAAATGGTCAGCAGGAGGCGACCATGGATGTCCTGCGCCTCATCTCTCGGCTCTCTGGCTAGAGACTGTTGTGCTTCACAAAAAATGGTATGAGCGAGTGCTCCTTGAGCTCCGGAAGCATGCTAGGGCTTTTGAGCAAGGCAGGCAGGGTGAAGGAAGACTGAGATATCAGGAACCCGTGGCTCTCCTGCAGGCCTTTTG
>NW_022964462.1:0-235 GCF_012274545.1 Fukomys damarensis
GCCAAAGTGCCTTAATCTAATCATGACAGAAGAGACTTCAGTTGAGGGACATTCTACTACACAGCTGCTTAAATTCTTTAATGAGAGCAAAGAAAGGCTAAGGAACTGGCACCGATTAGGGAAGGCTAAAGAGAGCCAGGGATCCTGAGATGAATCTCAGGTCAGGAAAAAATACCAAAAAGAACATTATTGGGACAATAAGCAAAATCTGCATATCACAATCAAACCTAGGTAT
>NW_022964463.1:0-202 GCF_012274545.1 Fukomys damarensis
ACTGGCGATTGCTAGGAAGGAGGGTCAGGCATGTTTACTAAAGATGCACTAATTCCAATTAAGGTGGTGCCACCTTCTCCTCATAGAAGAAAAAGCAAAGCCAGTGTTAGGTGCTCCCAAGGCTGTGGGGCACCGACAGAAGGAGTGTGTACTTGCAGACAGCAGCGTGGCACAATGTGTGACCCAGTCACGTACAGCAGGA
>NW_022964464.1:0-2318 GCF_012274545.1 Fukomys damarensis
AATTAGCACGACCAAGTAAATGATGGTGAACACCCCAGACAGAAAGCCCTAGAGCTCTGGAAGGTCTGAAAACCCCAGCAGAACAAAGTGCCTTACCTTGGAAATATTGCCTCCTGCATGTATCCCATCATATTGCATCTATGGGATGAATTCAGTCAGAAGTTGAAGTTATTTTCCTGTGGTTAGTTTTTGTTTGCATATAAAACAAAGATGTGTTTCCAAATTTCCCAGTTCTCTGTAAGATCAAAACACATGACTTCCATACACTGTGAATTTTTTGTGAAGGACACTCATTTTTAGCAGGAGAATAAAATTCAGTGTAGTTTTCTGATAACGTTTCTCATATATGCTTGTTTCTGTGGATAAATAATATTACTTCATAAGGATCAAAATGTATGATTGATATTGTGTAATAGGAAGAATAGGTCTAAAAGAGTAGAGGAAGTGGGAGGGGTAGGGAAATGGTAAAAAGGCAAAATAAATAATATGTAAAAAAGAAAACCATGGAAACAATGTCTATCTAAACAGGGAAGGGTGGAGGGGCTGAAGGGAGGGCTGGGGAATGGAGAAAAATAATAATCAAGATGTGTCATGTAAAGGTACAGGATCCCAGTGATGAATGTAACTGTATTGTATACCTAAAATGTACCAATAAATTTAATAAAGATGAAAAAGTGAAAAAGATGTTACTTGAATTTTACCATGAATGCACACAAATGCAAAGATTGACATTATATTCAGTTACCTCAATTCTATTCCTTGTCTTCTTTCTTATCAGTGTTTGTTCTTTGATTCCCAGTTAAAAACAAATTCCTTTGCCTAGTAATACTTTGAGATATTTGAAATAATTTTACGGAAGACTACTTTTTTATTTTTAAAACCAATTTGTCATAAAGCTAACCCAAGGACTGTTTAGCTTTAACCATCTTAATTTATGCATTATTTTATTATTTAGAAAATGATCAAGTGACTTCCAAATATTGTAGGGTGATATTTAATCTTTAAAACTTTTTGTTATAAAGGAAGGACTATGAAATCCATAATCATAAATTTCATTTAAACTTTGTAGTTGAAGTGATTGTTGCTAAAGAAGTAGAATGGGATAAAAATAATTAAGGTCTTTTCCTACCCAGAGGACCTCAAGGATAAGGAAACATCCTCATTATTCTAAAAAGCAGTACTGACTATATGTTGCTGATCTTTGCTCTGAACAAAAGCCTAGTTATAAAAGGCAGGTCAATCCCAATTTGTCTCTGAGATTTTGTTACTTAAATCGTTCACATTTTCACTAATAACATCCTTTCTACTGATTTCTACAGAACTCATTTATTGATCTGCCCTGCTCAGTTGCACGTGTCTGTATACTCTCATTAGTAGATGTTTTTCAGTGCATAATGGTCAGGGTCACCATGGAGAGTTGGTAGGAGGTGGCACAAGTCACTCTCTCTTGCATAAACAACCTCTCCCTTTGTGGTAAATACTGGCTATGAAATTTCCATTGCCATTTTAACTAACTTAAACACAAACTAACACACCGCACACTGGAGACAAAGGCCAAGCACGGGCTAAGAAGGATAACAGGGTAGGGAGGATTTCAGCCTCAAAGTGTAGAGAGAAATGAAGTAGGAGCAACAGTGCATGCCAGCCTGGGTGTCCTGAGAGGTTTCTTTGGTTGACAATAGAAATAGTAAATAGAAATAGTAATTGTTATTCCTCCTGATATATTAAATTTTAAAGTAGTCAAGATTCTTAAAGTTTTTTTCCATAGTTGTTCATTTACTTTAATCAAAATTGTGATATTAGTATAAACATGTTTTAAATTGTACTCCACAGTACAAACAATTATATAACAAGGATCATTACTGAGACACCATTCTGATTCTTTGAATCTATACCATGCTGTTATTTTTTAAAGTAGCACCCTAAAATTGCCAACATATATTTTCTTATTTAAGTAAATGTAGAATATTCATTTATATAACTATTGTCCTCAGAAATTTCTATATCTATCTATCTATCTATCTATCTATCTATCTATCTATCTATATCTATCTATATATATATATATATATATATAAAATTGTTATTGGATCATCCCTTTCTATAAGGATCTTTGTTCTACTGTATGTTATTCCTCACTACTCAACAAGGAGTATGCATTTACAGAGAAAATTACATTGATTTCTGAAGCACATAATAATAATTTTTAAAACACACGGGCAGACTTGCACATGCACTGAAATATTTTTATTATATTTTCTATTTTAGAGGGTGTCAAATTTCTATTTGTAAAATATAACAGCAAATTTAAGAATATT
>NW_022964465.1:0-876 GCF_012274545.1 Fukomys damarensis
CCCTCAGCAAAAAGCAAAGAAGAGGGGAGGGGAAAATATGACACCGTTGTATACATATGTATAACTCAGTAAGACAAAGAGGCCAGAGGAATACTGAGTTTAAGATGCGCCCTCATACAAATAAATTCTGTTTAATCTGTATTATATATTCATTTTTATTCCCAAACACTATCACCCATAACCCCCATGGATTCTCTTTTCTCTGAACCACTCTTTAACTAGTTGCAATTCTGAATAAATTTTTGTATCGGAAGTATCAAATACATCTAAAAGAGGGGAAAGTAAGACTTAAAACATTCCCAGTAAGGGACAATAATTTTATTTTTAACATAATCAATCGGCCATAGTAAACTAAAGACCAAATACAGAATTTTTAAGATCCTCTAAAAAAAGACATCTATGTGATAATAGATCAGGTGTTCTCCCATTTTGTAAATTTCACTGCTACAGACATTCTTCTAGGACATGTTGGCTTTTAACTGTTTCCCTAAGAGTAAGCAACACCTATACAGTGATGTATGGTCTACAGCTAATCAATACACAACTGTGAACTGGCTAGGATTAGGCAGGCAATTTGCACTCAAGCAGACCCAAATGAAACTATCAGCCTGTCTGAAAAGCAAATCCATCACTCTGACTCATTAGTACTGCCCTCCAGCTGTTAAAGATTTAAACATTAGCTTGGGTTTTGCAAACAGGGAAAGGGGGAAAGTAAAACACTAACAACGGGGAGAAACTTTATACAGTCAGTCTACACAAAAATTTTTGTTAATGGAAACCAGCTGCAAGGATAAGAGATGCCATTTCAGTATCTGGGCCTGGTAAACTACTAATGGGTTTTTCCTACTCAAAGTTTCCACTCTGGAAGGAAGCCCC
>NW_022964466.1:0-486 GCF_012274545.1 Fukomys damarensis
TTGCTTCTTCATCCATTCTGCCAGTCTATTTCTCTTGATTGGTGAGTTGAGGCTACTGACATTAATGGTTATAACTGATATGTACTGACTTCTTATTGTCATGTTATTGGCTTTTTTTTGACACTTTACTTTTTCCCCTTCTTTTAGTTTCTTCCTTGCCTATTTGATTTGCTCTGTTGGGCCTCATGGTGTTGTTACCTTCATTGTCTTTTTCTATGATACTGTTTAGAATTGCTTTTTTGGTATTTATGTAGTTTCTCAGATGTTCTTTGTTATAGAAGTATCTTATTTTCCTATCCATTTTGAAAGAGAATTTTGCAGGATACATCAGTCTAGGTTGGAGGTTGTTTTCTTTTAGGACTTGAAATATCTCACTCTAGGCTGTCCTTGTCCTAAAGGTTTGTGTTGAAAAGTCTGCTGTGTTTCTGATGGGCTTTCCTTTGCATGTAATTTGTTTCTTTTCTCTTACTGCTTGTAGTATTTTGT
>NW_022964467.1:0-2966 GCF_012274545.1 Fukomys damarensis
CTATTTATTTTCTCCTTTTGAAGGAAGTTTAGAAGGTATGGTACGGGGGCAGGGAGTCCCGGAGTTGCTATTTGGAAAAGTCACTGGACTCTCTATTTAGGTGAGAGAGCAACATCCAGACGTTATTTGACGCAATATGTTACCCAATCCTATCCTGAGGATCCAAAGGCACGATTTGCAGGTTGCAGCCATTTTTATAAGGCCTCACAAAGGCGAATTCCTCCGTACTATGGCTTTGGGGGAGGGGAAGTGCCCAGTGGAATACGTGTTATGACACAGTGGATGAGAGCAGATAAGGGAGGGATAGACGATAAATCCAGGACTCGCGGCAAATTTTGTGATCACAGGCTGCAAGAGCAAAGAGCAGAAGTGGGTGAAGTCAGGACAGCACTTGAGAATTCACTTGGGGAGGGACCAGGAGAGGGGTGAGCATGACTTTCAGGAAGGAGAGCTAGGAATACTGGGAGAGATGAAGGCTGAGTCCCAAGGGAGGGGAGGAAGAAATGTGGGAGGAAAAAGTGGCATAAAGGGGTCAGTGGGGAAAGAGAGACGGGCTCGGTGGAGAGCACGCTGCACCTTTTAATTCACAGGATCTTAAAACTTTCTTGAATTCCTTGATCACTTGCTCCCTAACGTTCACCAGTTTTTCCAGCAGAGGCCCATCTGAGGAGAGAAAGTGACCCTCACTGGGTGGAGGCCTCCAGCAAGCCAGGGATAAAGAAGTTCCTTTTCCCTTCCCCGGAAGAGTCAAGGTCAGCCTGACGCACAGTCTGCTGGGTAGATACAGGCTAAGGTCCCTCATCTGAAATCCAGGACTTTCTCATGGCTTTTCGGAATTCAGATTTTCAGATTGGGGATGCTCAACTGGTTGTCCGAGCAAATAATCCAAATCCACTCGGACACAGGAAACATTTCTAGTCCCCAGTATTTCAGGTAAGGGACACTCAGCCTGCATACAGCCTGGGAGAACCCACAGACGCCTTGGGACCCACTTGGCCCCAAACTAGGCCTCCCTCCTGAGGCCTCCGTTTCCTCTTCTTCTGTGTAGATGCTCTCTACTCAGGTCCTCTTTTCTCTATCTCTGCTTGTTCCTCCGTGACATCAGCCCAGCTCCCTGGCTCTAGGTAGCACCTAGGCCAGCACTGCTACGCATGGTAGCCTCCAGGCACAGGAGATCTTTAGGTGCTGGGGAAGGGTTCATCCAAAGCGAGATGTGCTCCAGGTATCAAATGTCCACTGGATTGCAGAGCTGGATGTGGTGGTACCTGCCTGTAATCTCAGAACTCAGGAGGCTGAGGCAGAGGATCGGTGAGAGTTCAAGGCCAGCCAAACTACATATTGAGACCCCGTCTCTAAAAGAAAAAATAAAATGTACACTGGATTTCAAAGATAGTACCAAAACAGTATAAACATTTCAATATTGATTGCATTTTGAAACGCTAATGTTTTATTTATTCAGTTTTTTTGAGCCAGGGTCTCGCTATGTAATTCAGAACTTGCGGCGACCCTCCTGCCTCAGCCTCCCGAGTATCGGGATTACAGGCCGGCAGCACCATGCCTGGCTATTCGTTTTCTTTTTTCTTTTTTTTCCCCCCAAAAACTTCTTTATTCCATTATGATAGCCTACCCGGTCTTCTCTACCACTTGCAAGTATCCATGTCTGTGTCCAAGGCCATTTCTACACTGGCAGTGGGACTTGTTTGGAAACTGGGGCCACCAAGCCCTGCGATGTGACCCAGTGGTGGCACTGTGAGGTGGGGGTGAAGGGTCATCCCAGGAAGGTGCTGCGACAGCTCTGTGCCTCCAGCAAGGGGAAGGAACTACAAACTAACACCCCAACAGTCACATCTACCTAATAGTTCCTTGGACAGCAGCAAAGCGAAAAGTAAACTCCATGAGATTTGGCAAAAATTTTTTAAATTCTCACATGGAAGAGACTCAACTTAGGGACTTTTCTTCTGCAGTTTCCTATCCTCTCTCAGCCATCACAGAATTGAAGCCAGGAAGACCTTGCTCTGGAGGAGGCTCTGCCTTAGGACAGTTTTGCTGCACAGCAGCTCCTCCTCCTGTCCCCGAGCTCCCTGGGGACAGCACCTTTCCCTTCCTTCAAGAACTTTTCCTAGCCAGGCACAGCGGCCCACGACTGGAATCCCAGCAGACTGCAAGTCTGAGCCCAGCCTGGGCAGTTTAGTGATTTACAAGACCCTGTCTCAAAATAAAAAGGAAAGAAAGGGCTGAGGATGGGGCTCAGGGCAAGGGCCCGGGTTCCTTCCCTAGTGTCACAAAAGGAACTTTTCCTTCACGGTCTGAACAACGCTGACTGGCAGAGGCCCGCTTTACCCACTCTCAGCGCCTGACATGACTGTCTGACCAAGCTTAATCATTTCTGGCTTTGGACTGATCGCTTGCTTGATTTGTTGCTGTTGTTTCAAGACAAGCTCTTGCTATGTAGTGCAGGCTGGTCTTGAACTCGCTATGTAGACCAGGCTGGGCTTGAACTCGTGGTTGTCCCCCTGCCTCGGCCTCCTGAGTGTTGGGGTCACAGGTGGGCACCACTCACGCCTGGCTCTAGCTTTTGATTTACACGGAGACTTGAGACTCTTCCTCTCATCCGAACTCTCAGGGCCCACTTGGGTTGTGAACTGGCCAAGCTTCTGTCTGACTCCGCTGTTCCCTTCTGTACAGTACACGTCGCAGTGCCCACCTCTGCCAACAGGTGTAGACTTTCCCAAGGACGGGGGCAGCGGCCAGGCGCGGATTTGCTTTTATTGGGTTTCTCTGTCCGGGGTTCCCAAGGAGGGCGGGGAGCGCGCTGGGGAGAGGGCTCCCTACCTGTCAGAGAGCTCATCAGTGAGTCCTGCGTTCTGTTCTTGAGAAAGGACGCCACGCCTTGCAAGCCATCCACCTCTGGGGCGAGACTGGAGGACATGCTGTGCCGCCCCGGGCCCGGGACCCTCGGATCGCGC
>NW_022964468.1:0-208 GCF_012274545.1 Fukomys damarensis
ATAGGTTATTTTTATTATCTAATAGAATGACAGCTTTAAAATACAGACTATGTTCAAGAAGACCATCTAGTGATAAAATCAAACGACAATAATTTTTTTTTAAAGATTAAGTCTCTTTCATATGTATCCATAGGTGTATTCTACCTTTTCTTATATCTCCAAAGTAGAATATTACAGAAAATTTTTTCAAGAATTACTCAGTAGGTAA
>NW_022964469.1:0-200 GCF_012274545.1 Fukomys damarensis
CTTAATCACTGCAGAGCATACACAATACCTCCCTTGGACAGTTCCTTATAAATCTTAATATCCCCAAAGCTGCTAATTTAGGAAACCTGGTAAATAAGCATCCTCATTTAAGAGAGTGAGCCTCTTGAGTTAACCCGGGGAGATGACCAGCTTCAGGGACACAAACTCCTTTGAGATTTTCTTTGATTTTTTTTTTTTAA
>NW_022964470.1:0-265 GCF_012274545.1 Fukomys damarensis
CCAGTCAATTTTATTTTCACTCTGAAATTCTATTCATTTATTTAAAATCATTCATACTGGCCGGGGATTTAGCTCAGTGGTTCTGTGGCCTGCCTTGCAAGTCCAAGGACCTGAGTTCAGTCTGCAGTACCAAAAACCAAACAAACAAACAAACAAACAAACAAAAAACAAAAAAACTTAAAATCATTAATACTGTGTTTAACAGCAGTAAATTAGAGAGATAATGACAGTAAAACGTTAGAGCACAGATAAGAAATTTTTACTT
>NW_022964471.1:0-246 GCF_012274545.1 Fukomys damarensis
TGCCCTCACCTTACCTCTCACGCCCAAATTGTCTGCTGTGTGAATTCCTTCCGTGTCATGCTCTCCTGTCCTAACCCTAACTCTAACCCCCAACCTGATTCCTAAGTTCCCGGAGGGCGGTCCTCGAAATCCTCCACTGTGGCTAAGCTGAAGGTCAAATCTCAAACTGATTCTTACTAGGATACCCGCACCCCAATACCCAGCTTCAGAAATTCCAAGTCCAATACCCTCTGCAATCCTAATCCT
>NW_022964472.1:0-824 GCF_012274545.1 Fukomys damarensis
GAACACGAATGCACTTTTCAGAATGCCTCCGTGGTATTAAGTGCAGTTTTCCCTGGTAAGCAATTTCTTTCCCCCCTTAGCCCTTTGCAACCAAAGTCTGTAGGTTCCTGAATGTGAAGCAGTCCAAAGAGAAAGGTGCTGCATCTCTGTGAGTTTACCAGTGAAGTCCACACCTTATCTGGAGTACTACTGTATATCTTTCTGTTTGTAGTTCTCTGCCTGGCACAGATCGCAACACTGTTGTGAGGCGCTTGTATCATAAAAGCCCTGAAGTCCTAAGAGAGTGCCTCGCTGCTCTGAGTGCACATAACTCTCCAGAACTCTGTATACATGGAGTTAGTTTCAGTGTGAGGTGAGAACACAAACGAACTCTTCATAGTGCTTCTGCGGTTTAAAGTGCAGTTTTCCCTGGGAAACAGCTTCTTTGCCTCTTAGTCCTTTGAAACCAAAACGGTAACCTTCCTGAATGTGATGTACTCCACAGAGAAAAGTGCTGCAACTCTGTGAGTTTACCAGTGAAGTCCACATCTGATATGGAGTACAACAGTATTGCTTTTTGTTTGTAGGTCTCTACATAGAAGAGATTGAAACACTTTGTTGAGTTGCTTTTAGCGGAAAAGTCTTAATGCCTAAAAGAGTGCCTAGCTGCTCTGATTGCACATAAGCCTGCGAAATTCTCTATACTTGGAGATAGTTTCAGGGTGAGGTTAGAACACAAACACACTCTGCAGAGGGCTTCTGCAATTTAAACTGCAATTTTCCCCATTAAACAGCTTCTTTCACCGCTTAGCCCTTTGAAACCAAAGAGATCAGTTTCCTGAATG
>NW_022964472.1:976-1378 GCF_012274545.1 Fukomys damarensis
CTTAAGACAGAAGAGAGTGCAAGCAGCTCTGAGCGCACACAAGCCCCCAGATCTCTGTATAGTAGAGGTTAGGTTCAGGGTTACGTTTGAACAAAAACGCACTCTGCAGAGTGCTTCTGCAGTTTAAACTGCAGTTTTTCCTGGGAAGCAACCTCTTTCCCTTCTTAGCCCATTGAAACCGAAGCGGTTAGTTTCCTGAATGTGAAGTACTCCACAGAGAAAGGTGCTTCAACTCTGTGAGTTTACCACTGAAGTCCATATCTTACAAGGAGTACACCTGTATTCCTTTTTGTTTGTAGGCCTAAGCCTGGCAAAAGCTGAAGCACTGTAGTGAGCCGTTTATACCAGAAAAGCCCTTAAGCTGTAAGAGATTGCCTGGCAGCTCTGAGTGGGTACATGCCT
>NW_022964473.1:0-1512 GCF_012274545.1 Fukomys damarensis
TGGCCATTTTCACTATATTGGTTCTTCCTACCCAGGAGCAAGGGATGTCTTTCCATTTTCTGAGATCCTCTTCAGTCTCTTTTTTAGAGTGCTATACTTTTCAGAGTAGAGGTGTTTGATTTATTTTCTTTGGTTGATTTATAGGTATTTCTTTTCTTTTCTTTTTTTTTTTTTGCATGCTATTGTAAAAGGAGTTCTTTCTCCAATTCCTTTCTCTGTGAGTCCATTGTTCATGTACAGGAAAGCTATTGACTTTTGTGTGTTTACCTTGTATCCAGCTACTCTACTGAATTTGATGATTAAGTCTAGAAGACTTTTGGTGGAGTTCTTGGGCTTTTCTATATAAAGCATCAGGCTGGCTGCAAAGGATGATAGCTTGACTTCAAAGGATGATAGCTTGACTTTTTTGTTTGCTATCTTTATTCATTTTTTTCTTTCTCATTTAATTACCATAGCTAATGTTTCCAAAACTAAATTGAATGGGAGTGTAATAGTTAACATACTTATGTTGTCCTTGATTTTAGTGTGAAGGATTTCAGTTTTAAAAATTTAGTATGATATTGGCTGTTGGTTTCTCATTGATGGCTTTTATCAGTTTGAGATAGAGACCATCTATTCCATTTTTCTGTAGTGTTTATGTAATGAATGTCTGTTAGATTTGTTAAATGCTTTTTTTGCATCTATTCAGAAGATCATATGGGTTTTGTCCTTGGCTCTACTAATATAGCATATTACATTGTTTTGATTTGTGTATATTGAGCCATCCATGCATCTTGGGATGGATCCCACTTGGTCAGGGTGTATACTCTTCTTGATGATCTTTTGTATTCCATTTGACAGTATCTCATTGAGGATTTTTGGATCTATGTTCATTAGTGAGAATGACCTGTAGTTCTCTTTTTCAGTTGAAACTTTGTCTGCTTTCATGATCAAGGTGATGCTTGTATCCAGAAATGGATTTAGAAGTATTGCTTCCCTTTCAATTTCATTGAAGAGTTTAAACAGTAGTGGCAATCGTTCTTCTCTAAATGTCTTATAGCATTCAGCAGTGAAGCCATCAGAATCCAAGCGTTTCTTCATTGGTAAGCTTTTAATTATATTTTCAATTTTGTAGATTGGTACTGGGTTGTTTAGAACTTTCAGGTCTTCTTCGTTCAACTTTGGTAATTCATATGTGTGTAGAAATCTGTCATTTTCTTCTGTGTTTTCCATCTTATTGGCCTATAGATTCTCAATGTAGGTATTGATGATCCTCTGGATTTCTATTGGGTCCATTGTAATTTCACCCTTTTCATTCCTAATTATATGGATTTGGATCTTTTCTTTCCTTCTTTTGTTAACGTTGGTTTGTCAATTATGTTTATTCTTTCAAAGAACCTAATCTTTACTTCATTTTTAAAATTATTCTTTTAGTCTCCATTGCATTGATTTCTACTCTGATTTTTATAATTTTCTCCCTTGTATGAGCTTTGTGTTTGTCCTGTTCATCTTTTTCAAGAAGCTTGAGTTTCA
>NW_022964474.1:0-614 GCF_012274545.1 Fukomys damarensis
TGCAGGAAAAAGGAAACCCTTCTTCATTATTGTACATTTGTACAAACACTATGGAAATCAATACGAAGATTTCTCAAAAAGTTAAAACTAGAAATTCCATTTCCCAACTATTCCCCTTCTCAGCATTTTCCTGAGTTAAAGACATCATATTACAATGGTACATGTATAACTATGTTTTCACAATAGTTAAATCTTAGAGGCAGCCTATAGATCTATCAATAAATGAATGGAGAAAATATAGTATTTATCCACAGTGGTACCACTTTACCCACAGTGGTGTATTCCTTTGCCATAAAGAATACTTATGTTAACATAAGTAATTTGTAGAAAAATGGACACATTTTGAGACCATAATTTTAAGTGCAATAAATCAGACATACAAGCTTAAATATCACAGGGTTTCTCTTATATGAAAACCTAAACATAAATAAAGAACAGAATAAAAATAGACAATAGGAAATAGCAAGATAAATCTTTAACATATGGGAAGAGAGCCAAGAGCTGGAGGCAAGGGGGAAAGAGAGGAAAAATTAGATTTAAAGACACTGTGATGTTTTGTTTTGTGTACCTGAACAAGTCCCTACGAGGAATATCATCTTTATGTACTATAAAAA
>NW_022964475.1:0-230 GCF_012274545.1 Fukomys damarensis
TAAAAGATCAAAAGAGACTATGACATGAGAAGAGAGTATTTTAATGAACATGTCAATAGACTCTCAAAAAATCTTTTAATATGACATTTTAGAAATATAAAAGTATGAGAACTTCCATTACTTTATCCGTTATAGACAGTACCTAGCCTGATAGTAAACAGTTTACCGAGTAGTGAAATATGTCAGTGTTTACCTCTGAGATCTGTGAAAATCATTATCTGTGCTGGTAT
>NW_022964476.1:0-350 GCF_012274545.1 Fukomys damarensis
AAGTGTTCAAGCTCTCCAGTGTCATGCATTTTAAAAGAACATATTCTCTTCTTCCAAAAACCTTTGCATCTTTCCAACAAACATGAGTCCAAGCTTCCCAAAGGACAGGAAAGATGAACTCAGAAAACGGTAAAATAAGATACGCATGCCAAGTACACTCTTTAGGATGAAAATGCACTGTATATATGTTTATTTGTCAATTCCCCATAATGAAGCAATCTGTTATGTATAACAAATAGGAATTAATATTTTTTAAAACCTAGAGTGATATAGGCATAAAGCAATTGCAGGATGTTTGAGAAACCCTAAGCAAGCTCATGAGAAGAACATTAGTGAGCTGTTTTCGTGAA
>NW_022964477.1:0-232 GCF_012274545.1 Fukomys damarensis
CTCTCAATAGATTCAGAAAATGAATGAAAAAATTCCAAATCCTTTCATGATAAAAACTCTGAGAAAAATAAGTATAAAAAGACCTTCTCTCAATTTAATAAATAAGCCATGTATGACAAACCTACTGCCAACATCATATTAAATGGGGAAAAACTGAAAACTTTCCCTCTAAATCAGGAGCAAGACAAGAATGTCCTTTAGTACTACTTCTGTTCAACATAGTACTCAAAAT
>NW_022964478.1:0-212 GCF_012274545.1 Fukomys damarensis
TTTGAAGATCACATTTCTTTATTCTTATATTTCAGTTGATGATGATAGCATGTACTGATAAACTGCTTCATAGCTGATACTGCCCTGGGACCAAGGGTTCCTTGAAAGCTCAAAACATGATACCTCTCTACTACTTCTTGTAGCATGATCAAACTTCTTGATATTTCAAACTTACAATTAAAGAGACATAGAGTCATCCTCATCTTGATCTA
>NW_022964479.1:0-372 GCF_012274545.1 Fukomys damarensis
GTCATTAACTCTTATTTTCTTAGAGATATTTGCTTATTTATTTATGATGTTTATCCTGGGATTCAAATATATCATAATTTGTTAACATATATCCGGGCACTTGGGCTAAAATTAGTGTCTTAGTGTTTTAGAAAATATGAATACTGGAATTATTTTAAATCTGTTCCAAAGAACTCCCCTTCATATAGCATCTGTCCCTGTCTACATTAAGAGCAAGAGACATCTCTGCTTTATACCTTCACCAGTAGTCTTCAGGTGCTACCCTCTAGAACCTGCAACTGGGGTTCAAATGCTTTTTCTGCATCCATTGAGATGATCATATGGTTTTTGTCCTTAACTCTGTTAATATAGTGTATTACATTTATTGATTTA
>NW_022964480.1:0-304 GCF_012274545.1 Fukomys damarensis
CTGGACATATAATGAAAAATGCTAAAGAATTCCTTGCCAAGCCTCCTCTTGCCTTGCACAGAAAGGAGTTTGTGTTCTGTGCCCAGTCGTCCTACTGTGGGGTGGGGGAAGGCACAGACGTTTGCTATGCAGGTGAAGTACATAGGGAAGGTTCTAAAGTTGTTAAGTGCAAGCTGCAAGATTGTAAGATTAATTGTGCTTCACTCTCCAGCGAGATTAGTGTATTATAAATCATAGAGGCATATCCCATCAATCTGGCGCCTGGATGCAGAGAACATGATAACCCCTAGCTCAGCAGAAATAT
>NW_022964481.1:0-259 GCF_012274545.1 Fukomys damarensis
AGAAGGGAGCTGGGGACAGAACACTTTCCAGCCATTCGCCGGTGACCACCTCCTCCAGCCAGGTGCAGCCCCCAACAGCACGTTCAGCCTGAGCTCAGAGCAGTTTAATTCACCGGGTGGCACCGCACCCCCTGGCCCAGTCATCTTCCAAAGACACCTCTGAAGACAGGAGACTTTCAGGAGACATGCTGGATGTGAACCCTAATTCCATGAGTGGTGACTTCCGTTCTCCAGATCCAGGTTCCTGGTGCCAAGGAGG
>NW_022964482.1:0-223 GCF_012274545.1 Fukomys damarensis
GGAAGAGGGCCAAGAGTCACAAAGGCAGTGATGTAGAATGCACTATGGTGATCTCTGAAAACTGTCACAGTATAGCTTGAAAGAGTGGCAGAACAGGTATATGTGTGGATAGTGGGTATATAGGTGGATCTAAACTACCTATGCTGGAGCTAGAGATTTGAAAAAAAAAACTAGAAAACTATGGGAGAGTATATGTTCATGGCAGAGAGTGTGGAAGGAAACA
>NW_022964483.1:0-238 GCF_012274545.1 Fukomys damarensis
CTGGCTTGGTCAGCATGTCGCCTGAGGTCAGGGCTGGTTCATCACCATCCTTAGCCCCACGCCTGGCAGGTACTCATAAAGGAGGGAAGGGACACCTCATGGAAAGGTGGATTGTACAGGGAGGTGGGTGGCACTTATACGTGAAGACCCCCCAAAGGGCAGCTGCCCTGGGCTGTCCTCCAGCATGGCGCCAGACAGGGTCCCCTGGGTGGGAGGGTCTGCCTGGGGTCCTTCTTGG
>NW_022964484.1:0-1033 GCF_012274545.1 Fukomys damarensis
CAGAGAACAGGTGAGCTATAGTGTTTTGAATCTGCCTGATCTTTAAAGTTAGGAAAGTAGTCACACTCTCCCATACATTTAGTCAAATGTACATCATTTCCAGGGATGACTCCTAGAATCTGCTGTTGATTTAAAGCTTTAAGATTGCTTGACAAAGCTGTTAGTCAAAAGGGATTGTCAGAAGCAAAACAACTAAGAAGAATAAAGGTGAACATGGAATATCAGAAGAAGAAAATGCAATGGTAATAGAAGTGGAGTTATTAAACAATTGACACAAACAGATACAATGGCCAACATCATGATGGTGATGGTAGGAAGAAATTGTAATGGAGCTTACTGAAGAAAGCAAGAGAGAATTAAGTTCTCAACATCTGCCAAAGCAGGAAATTTTATGTTTCTTAGATTTTAAACTTGACTACAACCTTCATTCTAGAGTGTATCAGTAAACCATGGCTTTATAACAACATCCCCTGAATCATGGTGTTAATACAATAAACACTTAATTTTTCATGATTTAAAATATCAGCTTGGTGGTTTTCTTGGTGAGCTGTCTTGGCTAATAAAATGGCTTAGCTAGCATCCCATCGACTTCTGAGTAATCCAGGATGTCCACACCTAGCAGTCACCTTGAGATCAACCAAAACACACAGGATCGCTAGAACTCATATCTGCCTTAGTTACTTTTCTCTTGTTGCCGAGATAAAATACCCAACACCCAAAGTTAAAAGGGTGAAGGTTTATTTAACTCAAACTTCATAGACGTTTCAGTTCATAATCGTCGAGGTACAAAGCAGGAAGACATATCAGACAGGCATTGCAGAGAAGAAACAGTTCATGCACAAAATAGAAAAACAACCAAGGGACAACCACAGATCTTTCTATCCCTTTTATCTTATCCAGGCTTCTTGGAATGGGTATCATTCAAGAAATTAATCCTAATGCCACTGATCTTGGCATTACATCACAGACTCTAAATCTACCCATCTCTGAAAAAAGCCCCACCTATGATCATATGAAGTTTGGGGAAAGGTAT
>NW_022964485.1:0-579 GCF_012274545.1 Fukomys damarensis
TCCCACTGCCCCTGAACTCACTATGTAGCCCAGGCTGGCCTCGAATTCATAACTATTCAGCCTCCCAAGTGTGGGGATTACAGATGTGCACCATCACGCCCAGCTGGCTCATCTTTATTCCATAGTTGGCTGGTTCCAAGGCAGGAAGGCAAGATGGAGGGCTGGGCAGAGACCTGCTCACCTCCATGGTGGCCAGGAAATAAAGGGAGGAACCAAGGAGGAGATATACCCTCACACCCCAGTGTCCACCTCTTCCAACCAGGCGCCACCTCCTAATATCACATTTAGGCAGAGCATCCCCATGATCCACTCCTCTTCCAAAAGCCCTGCCTGTGAGCGCATGGGGCTCTTGGGGCACATCTAGAAAGAAGCACTAACATTTGCTTTTTCAGAGTTTATCTGCTTGTTCATCTATTTTCTGTACTACAACATATATCTAGAAAACTAAGTGCAAAGAAAACAGTTGTTGTTTATCCCCTAGATTTGGATCATGCATTGAAATGTCTTCAGCGTGAAGATCCCAGTTTGAAAGTGAAGCTTGATCCTGACTCTGGACAGGTATGCACATTATTCCTTAAC
>NW_022964486.1:0-471 GCF_012274545.1 Fukomys damarensis
GTTGTAGTGCCCCACAGGAGACTGTAGACCAACTGCAGAAGTCTACAGTAACATCCCCATTCCAGTTCCCTATAAGTGTCAACACGGCCAGTCTTATTTCATTTTTGTCCCTACCAACACCTCCCTCTATTTCCACTATTTTAAAACATGCCTATATATGTTATCATTTAATAGGTATTTCCTTATATATCACTGAAAGATAAGAACTCTTTTTAACCTAATCACAATATCATTATAATACTAGCAAAAGCCATACTAGTGCCTTATTTTCATTCCTTATATAATATTTAGGATTTCATATTTTTCCAAATTAACTCACATAATTTGTTTTTTAGTTTTTAAATTTTTTTTAGATTCAGGGACTAAGCAAGGCCAACTTGTTGCATTTTATTGATATATATCTTAAGTTTCTCTCTGTAAGTTCCATCCCCTTCTTTTTCTTTGTAATTTGTGTAGAAAATAGAATGTTGT
>NW_022964487.1:0-950 GCF_012274545.1 Fukomys damarensis
GTATAAGACTTCTTAAATTATTCTGAATCTTAATGCATTATTGGATAAATGACTTGCAAACACTCTCTCCCATTCTGTACGCTGCCTTCTCACTGTCTTGTTCCTGACTTTTCATGGGCAAATTTTTTAATTCTGATGAAGTCAAGTTTATCAGTTTTTTCTTGTGTAACCCCTGATTTAGCGACATACTTACAAAGTCAATTCCCAATCCCAGGTGGTAGAGCATTTTCCCTCTGGAAATTTCTTCTCAGAGAGAAGTTGTAATGTTAGCTCTTGGAGTCTGGTGGTTAAGTCCATATTTGTATATGGCATAAGGTAGGGACCCCTCTTCTTCCTTCATGTGTCAGTATCCGGTTTCCCCAGCACCGTTTGATGAAATGTGTGCTTTCCCACTGAATGTTTTCAGAATCTCATTAAAAATCAGTGATCGTATAGGTGAGGGGTTATTTCAGAGCTTTCTGTCCCATCCCCTGGGCCTGGTCTGCCCTTACGCCCTCACCGCCTTCTCCTTTTGATTACCATTGCTGTCTACTTCCTTCGGAAGAAGTGTGAGTCCACCAGCTGTGTTCTTGGCACCTGGGAGCTCTTGTCCAGACAAGGGCCAAACCTAACCTCAGGATGTGCCTTACTGCTCTCTTCACTGCTGTGTGGTGCCAGGAAGCAGAGCATCTCTTCTTAGCCAGTGTCCGTTGCATTACAGTAACAGATGAGCTCACACTGAGCAGCCTCCTGGTCTTGGCTTTGTGGTGCTTAGACAGCTGCAGTCTGGTGAGGCAGGCCCCCTGTGGAAAGCCCAGCACAGAATCTGCTGGCTACTTACCTTCTCAGCTCCTCCTCTGACTCCATCATTTTCTGGGAGTTTCTCCCCAATGGTCGCTTTGTTGCACATTTCCTTCCTAAGATTAATTTTAAAGTGAAGTAAGGATGGAAAGCTTTCATCTGTGAAAGGT
>NW_022964488.1:0-332 GCF_012274545.1 Fukomys damarensis
CAGCACCCCACAAATCTTGCCCTGTAAGCCTCTACTAACTCCTCCGAAGTATCTGGTTGACCCGGTTTCAAGCCCACAAGCGTGGTGGAGTTAACTTCCCCAGATCCAGGAAGAAGGTTATAGGCACACACAGCACACTGCCAGGAGGCAGCAACACATGGGGACAGGAGCAACCGGCACATAGGCTCGACTCCTGCAGGGACAGTCCCCAGAGTCCTGAGTCCCCAGAGCACATCTCAGAGCTGTTCTGTTCCAGGGCAGATTTCACACAGGTGTGGGGTGAAATGAGGAAAAATGAAAATAGTGAGTGTATCGCCTGTCCTTGTAGGTAT
>NW_022964489.1:0-245 GCF_012274545.1 Fukomys damarensis
TGTACTCTCTGACTGGTATGTTTTAACATCAGTAAAATAAGCCAAATACGGGATTGTTCCTTGTAAAACTTATATTGCAAAATAAATTTGTTTTCAAAACACAGAAATAATCCTCAATGTCAAAAACTAACAATTCAACAAAAAATGCAAAATTTCTGAACCAGACCATATCAGACCATACCAATTCATGACCAAAAAGTTCAAAGTACAATAATCAATACTGTTTCTGCAGACAAAGCACTCTC
>NW_022964490.1:0-499 GCF_012274545.1 Fukomys damarensis
TAATGGGACGTTTTCAGCCACTATATAACGGGGCAATTTTAAAAAACATTTATAGGTATTTCTGCTTTACTGGGAAATAAAGTAAGTGTTATACTGACCTACATTTGCCTCATAGAGCAGAGCAAAAATATATTTCAGCAGTGAAGCCAAAAAGCAATAGCAGCACAGCCAGCTGAGGTGGCAGGGAGACGCTCCCAGACTCACACACCCCGCCTCCCCTTCCGGGCAACCTTCAACCCAGCCCGGGCCCCTGCACGCCTCCTGCCCAGACTCTCCCGCACCGCCCCCCGTCCGCCCTGCCTGCCCTAGTTCAGCTCCCCGCAGGACCTCGGGGCCACGGCTCGCAGCACAAAGCTCTCCGAGGCCTGGCAAGGCCCATGATGGCTGGCTCCCGGAGAGCCGCTGGGGGCACACCAGGAGGAAGACCAGAAAGCCAGCCGCCCCACCCTCACAATGTGCTCCAGCTTGCCACTCTCTGCTGCTTCCACCGCCCGCACAT
>NW_022964491.1:0-216 GCF_012274545.1 Fukomys damarensis
AATTCGCTGGCCAGTCACTACCCATTATATCTAGAGTACAATGTTCAGGTTCATGGAAATCCATAGCACATCCTACCTTCAAAAATGTAACTGGCCTCAGCTTACCTCTCACATCCTATTTGTATGATACGTGAATTCCTTCCACATCATGCCCACCAATTCTAAACTGAACCCTAACCCACAACCTGATTCCTAAGTACCCATAAGGCGGTACTT
>NW_022964492.1:0-250 GCF_012274545.1 Fukomys damarensis
GAAGATGATAATAAGCATGAAAGTTGTGATAGAGAAATTAGGCTGGAATCAAAAGAACTATATGAGTTAATGTGTTTTTTTAAAAGGCATAAAATACCATCACAGAATTAAATGGTCATGTTAACAAGGAAGAAAACTGAAGCAGTGATTTAGAGAATAAGCTTGAAAAGACCTCCCAAAAAGCATTAAAAAAAATTGAGAGGTGAAACTACAAAATGTAGGGCAGAGACAAGAGAATCAAGGAAAAACA
>NW_022964493.1:0-283 GCF_012274545.1 Fukomys damarensis
TGCCTAGCAGCTCTGAGTGCACACAAGCCTCCAGAATCCTGTATACTTGAGGATAGGCTCAGTTTGAAGTTAGAACACAAAAGCACTCCGCAGAGAGCTTCTGAGGTTTAAAGGGCAGTTTTCCCCGGGAAATAGCTTCTTTCGCCACTTAGCATTTTGAAACGAAATCAGAAGGTTTCCTGAATATGAAGTACTCCACAGAGATCGGTGCTGCAATGTATGAGTTTACCAGTGAAGTCCACACCTTATATGGAGTACAACTGTATTCGTTTTTGTTTGTAGG
>NW_022964494.1:0-863 GCF_012274545.1 Fukomys damarensis
TAAACTCAAGCCTTCCAATCTGAGCCTACTGATTGGTCCGAATTCAATTTTATTGCTGGTTCAAGTTGAAACCACTCCATTTAGGATCGACTCCACCTGGAGTGGCTATGAGGGATTCAGGACAGTCACAGCTGTCATGGTGGCAGTTAGGAAAACATGGGGAGATGCAAGCTGTTTGGTTGACAGCTGTTGCCTCTCTGAGAAAAATGGTGAGGCTGACCCCAGGGGCTCTTCCGAAGAGCTAGCTGTACTAGCTGCAGCTTAGCTGGTATGGGAAAGTCAGCGGTGTTAATAATGGCCTGGATCCTTCTCTGAAAGAAGGCTGTAATGAAGCTGTAGGTGTGTGGGGGGTACACCCTGCTCAAATCAGCAACTGATAGTTGGCTTATTTATATACCTCTGATTATCAATCTTGCATTGGTCTCCATATGGTTAAAAGGTTGGTCTGTACTGTTGGGGGGCACAAAACGCTGTATTTTTCCAAATTGAATTTATTATTTTATTTTAATTTTCTGGAGGATGTAAAATGGAATCCCAGTGTAATTTTGATGGTCCCTCCATTTCTGAGCAGGTACACAAGGATCAGAGGAGTGGAGATGCTTGATGGAGGGGTGTCTGGTGTATAGATCATCACTGTGATGACTAAGACTCCTTTGTTCAAGATTCTCTTTGTTAATCGATGAACGGATAAAGAAAATGGGTACATACATATAATGGAATATTATTTACTCATAAATAGAATTAAATCATGTCCTCTGCCGGACAATGGATAGAACTGAAAATCATCACATTAAGCAGAATAACCCAGACCCAGAAAGTTGTTATCACATATTTTTTGTTATGTGAATAAACAAAGAAAGAAC
>NW_022964495.1:0-201 GCF_012274545.1 Fukomys damarensis
AACTGATATATTTTGACTTATTCTTGTCATGTTATTGTCCTTTTGTTGACTATTTTTACTTTTCCTCCCATCTCCTTTTAGTTTCTTGCCTTGCCTATTTGATTCGGTCTGTTTTGCCGCATGTTATTGTGAACTTCATTGTCCTTTTCTAGGATATTGTTTAGAATTCCTTGCAGTGCGGGTTTGGTGTTCATGAAATTT
>NW_022964496.1:0-240 GCF_012274545.1 Fukomys damarensis
GTTCTAAATTTCTCCTTGCAGTCCCTCAATTTTTACTTTGTATATTTTCATTGAATGCCATTTGGTTTATAAAACCTCACAGTTCTCTCTTCATTGAGTAAATTATGCTTGATCAAAATAAAATTATTCACTTTGTGCTACTGACTGCATTTTTCTCTTGAATTCTACCTTAGTACTACAATGACTCTTCTTTTTAACCATTTGGAATGAGGCATATTGACTCATTGGAGATGTAAACAT
>NW_022964497.1:0-203 GCF_012274545.1 Fukomys damarensis
GGGAAATACTAGGTTTACAAGCCAGGCTACTCCGGTGGCCACAAATGATCCAAGTCGACAGGTGCAGAAGGAAACCAAGGGCCGATTCCACCTCACTGGGGATCCCCGGGCCGGCAACTGCTCCCTGGACATCAGAGACGCCAGGAAGGAGGACAAAGGGTCATTTTTCTTTCGTTTGGAGAGAGGAAACACAAAATACAGTT
>NW_022964498.1:0-1410 GCF_012274545.1 Fukomys damarensis
GTGATGGTGATGATCGTGATGATGATGGTGATGGTAAAGGACTTTTGGGGTTGACGTTCAGGGGCACAGTGCTTGCCTAACATTCATGAGGGCCTAGGTTTGGTTCCAGCACCGTAAAAAAAGAAAAGCAAAGAAACAAAGAGCATGAAAGATGTACAGGCAAATCATAAAATAACTTGAAGGGAACAGACAAGCAGCACCATCTGGAGAACAGTACCAATGGAGAGGGTATCTGTGGGAGGTGCGGAAAGTTGAGAATGTGCCGCTATGCTGGGCTGGATAATCAGTGTCAGGGCCGTGACCAAGTAGGAGCAATGTGTGCGGAGATAGTGAGGATGTTTGAACAATGCTCTTGAAAAGTTTCAGGAGATGAGTATAACACACAGGCGCATGGTCTGGAGTTTGCTTTAATGGATGGAGAGACATTTTTGCCTTGGGAAACCCAGGTGGCTTCAGGTCTGGTTTCAAAAACGTGAAGATGTTTGTGTTTGAAGTAGGAGGGTGTCGGGCTGAAGGCTTGGTAAAGAAAGAGGATGTGGCAGGCTGTATACACTCTTTAAAATTCTCCTCATGGTCGCTCTGAGGGTAGGAATTTCTGAGACAAGAGAGAAATAACCAATATATGTGTTGAATGAGGAGAACACAAATGACTAGAAGGAGAACGCTGTCCCCTGGCCGGAACCATCATATCTGTGTGAAATTTGTGGTAACGACTTTCATCTTAATTTTTCCAAAGAGTAATTTAAAGTGCAAGATGCAAGTCCAGATAATAAACAGACTATGTTTTTGTTAGATAAATATGATACTGTACAAGCAGAAAATCAAGACTAGGAATGTTTCAACAGTGCCCCATCGTTAACCAATCATAGGACTCTAAATTGGGTGAGGAGAGGAGAGGAGAAGGGAATGGACGGAGAACAGCTGGCGAGCTCACTTGGAGTCATGGGCAAGCTGGAGAACTGCAGCCCAACGAATAACTGAATGTCGAACTACACAGAGCATGGCAGAGTCCAAGTGGGAATTGTGGATGCGATCTGAGTCCTGACCACTTGCTCCATTTGCAGAATGATGATGGGTTCTCAGTTGTAGAGGAGAAGCATGGAACCCCTTTCCCCATTACCCATCCTCCTTCCATTCCTCTCACATTTCTAAAGACACCGACAGCCAGCCCAAAACCGACTGTGCTCAGCTCCTTCTTGCCTTTTGGTTCTGAGAACAAATTTGTTCAAGGGGCTCTGAGTAGACATCATGTGAACATTTCAGGGGCACGTCTTGGAAAAAGTTGAAAATCTACTTCCCATTTTCTGCTCCTTTGTGGACCAGAATCCAGACATGGTGGGAGCGGGTAGGTGTTGAACATGCCAAGCAAGGAGATACTGGAGGACAGGAGAACAAAGTCTAGAGCGGCTT
>NW_022964498.1:3008-3229 GCF_012274545.1 Fukomys damarensis
CTGTTGGACACGAGGCTGGTACAGTTGCCCCTCAGTCCCAAGTGTTCTCCCCTGGGAGTTTATTGGGGCCCTCTGTACTTGGAATGGTAGCATTTAATTGCCACCTAAGATTTTCTCCTGGTCCCTCCAGTGCCCATCTAAGGCTGACTCCAGGTCTTCCAGTGTCCTCCACTGCTGGCTGCCCTTCTTGATGTGGGGGCCATGATCCTCTCTGTTCTCGT
>NW_022964499.1:0-463 GCF_012274545.1 Fukomys damarensis
AGAAAAAAAAAAAAAAAAAAAAAAAAAAAAAAAAAAAAAGGAGTTGAACAAACATTGGAAAGACCCATATGATGTACTATTACCAACCTATATCTATTGAATCTCCCAAAAGTAAAGCCCTAGATTCACGTCTGTAAAGCAAGTGTGAGGCTGCAGATTATGCTGCGGCCAGCTGGATGGGCAAGTGGCTGTGACCTGTCAATCATGGAGATCCAGGAAACGCACAGGAAGTGCTTTCCCAAGCCCCGCATCTAGGACCAATCAGAGACTGCTATCTTCAGTTCTTCTCATGAGAACTCAAGTGGGTTTCTGATAGGATGTCCTAGATCTAGCCTCACCCTGAGGCGTGTAGGATACAAAGAATAGCAGCCAACTTCCTCATGGCCACTGTGCTCTTTCACAATGGTCGCTCTCACCTTGCAGTGTACTTCTTATCCTACCTTCATTGGCCTGCACTTGCTCT
>NW_022964500.1:0-235 GCF_012274545.1 Fukomys damarensis
CCAAAAGCTACATCTCCAAATCTAGTCATATTAGGGATTAGAACTTCAACAAATATTTTTTTTGTGTGTGTGTGATATTGGGGATCTCATCCAGGATGCTCTACCACTGAGCTAAATCCCAAACTCTTTTTTTTTTTTAATGCTGAGAGAGTATCTTGCTAAAATTCTCACGCAGGACTAAAATGTGCAATCTTCCTGCTTCAGTCTTCTTCAATAGTGGAATTATAGACATGTA
>NW_022964501.1:0-314 GCF_012274545.1 Fukomys damarensis
AAGAAATAATATGTAGCCACCTTTGGTACACTTAAAATTTAGAACTTCTGGGGAAAATGTATATGGTTCATTTCCATGTTTTCCCTATGGATACAAAGATATTCACTTCACAGAGGTTTTGGAGCTGTATAACATGACTATAAAGAGACAAAAATTACCCAGTAGAACACCTGAATTCTTCAAACAGGAGATTCTGTAAAAAGAGGTTGGGAGGGCCGGGGATTTAGCTCAGTGGTTCTGGCCCCTGCCTCGCAAGCCCAAGGACCTGAGTTTGAACCCAGGTACCAAAAAAAAAAAAAAAAAAAAAAAAAAAA
>NW_022964502.1:0-1213 GCF_012274545.1 Fukomys damarensis
CGCTGCTCTTTCAGGTTTGAGACACTGCTGGACAGTGCTCTGCGTCGCCGGCTCGCGACACTATAGCACTTAGACTGCTGTGTCATGTAACTTTTAAACAATAATCTTGCCAATGAAATGAAATAAACATTTTTCTGATTTCTGCCTTTTATACTTCATATGTAATCTTGGACATAACGTAGATGTAATATTGCAATATACCAATATGGATTATTTGATATATTCCTTCTTTCCTTCTGTGTGTATCTGTATTCATAACTGGTGACGGAACCCAGGGCCTGTAATGTTGGCTAAGTGCTCTACAACTTGCTACATTTCCAGACCTTTTAAATTCTTTTTTTATTTTACTACAAGCTAAGTTGCTCAGGATGGTCTTGAATGTGCAATTCTCCTGCCTCAGCCTTCTGAGTAGCTGTGATTCTCAGCATATGGCGCCACACCTAGTGGGATATTTGGTAGTTTTTGTTCTATGTCTATAACATTCATCCATCCTCTTGGATGTATGTGGCTTTCTTACTATCATAAGGCGTTTAATTTTATACCATAATTTTTTAAATTCATTTTATATGCATGTTCATTATTTCCAGTTTTGAACTATTATCAGTAAATCTATAGACACCTTCATTTATTTTTCTTGACCATAAACCTAGAGATAAAATTACTAGGTTGTCGAGTAGGCAACTGTTTAGCTTTGGTAAATATAGTCAAAGAGTTTAATGTCAGGAAATTCTGCATCCTTGTCAACATTCAGTTGCGAGCCTTCACCACTGAGGTCGGTGTTCAGTGATATCTCATTTTACATCAGGGTTGTGGTATGCACTTCCCAGATGAGTTACTTTCTTGAACACCTTTTCTTCTGCTTATTTCCAATTCAGTATCTCCTTCTGTACAGTGACTATTTAAACATTTTCCCTATTTTAAAAAGTCTGAGTTATTTGGTTACTTACTTATTTTGAGATAAAGTTTAGGCACAGTTGCTGAAGATAGTTTAAATATTTTCTCTCAGGTGGTGCATATTAAAATCTTTACTGCAATTTTTAAATGTTTTTTTTTCTTATTGATTTTGAGATATAGTCTAGGCACAATGGCTTGGAAAATGTTGCACATATTCTCTCAGACTATAGAGTTATTTTGGTTTACTCTCGGTGAAATATTTTTGTTTGTGGTGGTGGGTTTTGTCTTTCTCTCGTGTTTTTTTTTTTTTTTTTTTTTC
>NW_022964503.1:0-831 GCF_012274545.1 Fukomys damarensis
ACCTGTGGTGCCCACGTCGCTGTGGTCATCATCTTCTTCGGCCCCTGCACTTTTATGTACATGTGGCCTGACACAACCTTCTCTGAGGACAAGAGGGTGGCCGTGTTCTACACCATCATCATGCCCATGTTAAATCCTCTGATTTACACCTTGCGAAATGCAGAAGTGAAGAACGCGATGAGGAAACTGTGGATCAGGAAGGTTTTCTGGGGGGTCAACAGCAAATAATTGAAAATAATCATTAAACTTGGATAAGGTTAAATGTTTTCAGTCATGTTGATTCTTTTGTACAGTGAAGATGTAGGAACCACCTCACAGGTTCTGGAGGAAAATGCTCAAGAAAATGATATACTGTACAGAACTGAAGTATGATCATTATAATAACTGTAATATTTTATGTTCAGATGATTTCCTGAAGTGTACGCAACAGAGAAATCAGCATGTTCAGAATCTCAAGCATGATTATCTTCAGCATCCTTATTTCCTCCTCCTCCTTTTACCCTCTTCCAAGTTCTTTAAAAATAAGAGTGTTCTGTGAGATATTGAAGGCTGCTTCTAAGGTGTAGAACTATGACTGGTACATACTGGGCATTCAATGTTTATAAATGACATGAATACTATAATACGTGAAAAACACACATAAAACCAGTGTAGTCTGATAAAAGTTCTCCAAACGCAGGTAAGTTTGGAATATAAGTAAAGAATGTGAAAGAGATAGCACAAGTTTACAACACAAAAATAAGTTTTCACCTCTGATCCCAGAAAAACGATGGTACTTGTCGTCTTTACAATAACACAAAGAAGATGGGAAGGGTTGATCTGTAAAATTCT
>NW_022964504.1:0-263 GCF_012274545.1 Fukomys damarensis
GGGAGGACCTTCTCAAAAGTTGGAGCTGCAATGATGCCCCATGGCCCAGGCTGGGGCAGCCTTGCCCCTTCTCATCACAAGAGCCTCCAAGTAGTAGCACAGTCCTTGTTTCCAGCCATTATAAGGACCCAATACTTCCTACAAGATTGCGGCCTTGTGTACCAACATTTCACTACAAATTCAAGGCTGGGGGAGCACAACTGTGACTACTGAAGGAATGTCAAACACAATTAGATCCTAGAATGAATCCAAAACTTTCTCTT
>NW_022964505.1:0-433 GCF_012274545.1 Fukomys damarensis
CCTAACTGCACCATGCTAAAATGTGAGGGTGTTTCACTTGCAACAAATGAACATTCATGTTGGGCCCTACCACCACTCTTAGCAGAGGCAGGGCCTTCTGAGGAAAACAAGGCTACCTGTGGGCTGGATCCCTCACGTAAGAAACAGTGTCCTGCTCGTGTTGGTTATAGGTCCTGCAGGAGGACCTTCTCAAAAGTTGGAGCTGCAATGATGCCCCATGGCCCATGCTGGGGCCCCCTTACCCCTTCTCTTCACAGGAGCCTCCAACTAGTAGAACAGTCCTTGTTTCCAGCCATTCCAAGGACCTAAAACTTCCAACATGATTGCGGCGCGGTTTACCAAGATTTCACTACAAATTCAAGGCTGGGGAAGCGCACCTGTGACGACTGAAGGAATCTCAAACACAATTAGATCCTACAATGAATCCAGAACT
>NW_022964506.1:0-1780 GCF_012274545.1 Fukomys damarensis
TTAGATTTAAAATTAGGACAGAGCATCTCTTCTAGATAAAGCAAAATTCTATTTGAGATAGAAGGCTAAAATGTTACTTGAAGTCTTTTCACTTATAGGATTACATCATAATAATTGGGTATTAATACTCAAATCATAAAGACATCACAAATTTCACTCATCTTCAGACTTCATGTCACAAAGTGAGTTTGTATGGTGCTGACTTATCTCTTGATGTGCTCTGCTGTATTTACATAAGCATCATACAGACCAGAGGCAGTATTATTTTAGATTTACAATGCTAATTAATATGGCACAAACAAGGAAATTTGGTTCACCTATAACATTTAAATCTCTATGCAAATCTGCTGTGTGATCTAATTAAAACTTTTTATTTGCTAAATGATAAATTTAGTGGTCACTTCCTAAATAAACTTTGAATTAAACTTTCATATGTTACAGTATGAGGCCAACAAGAGTTATGTCTTATTCTGTTTGAACTTCTGTAATAAAAATGCCATAATCTGGGTAACTTGTAAATAATATAAATTTATTCCTCACTGTTCCAAATGCTAGGAAATCCAAGATAAAGATGCCAGCAGATTCAGTGTTCTATGAGGACTATTTCCTAGTCCATAGCCTTTCCTCTTCCTGCAGTGTTTTCACATGGTGGAAGGAGCAAAGAAGTTCTCAGTAGCCTCTTTTATATAGACACTAATCCCATTCTGGAGGGCCCCACCTTCATCCACTAATTACATCCCAATGGCTTCACCTCCTATCAACACTATAAGAGGTGAGATTTCAACAAACAACTTTTGAGAGCTCAAATATTCAGACCTTAGCAGGAAGTAAAAATGTTTTCAATGATTATCAGATGAGACACATTAATAGCTTTGGATTTCTTCCTTCAAAGTGGTAAAACATACTGAGGAATAAGAATAAATACAACATTTGTCTTGACTGTAGATTGGGTGAGTGGGGAAAATCACTAAAAGCTATTTGACTAAAATAATTCTTAAATAAACCTTGGGTTGCACTAGTTGAGCTCCACTAACTACATGGAAATCCTATACAGCTTTATTTTTATTTTACTTTTTGTCACACTGGGAATCAAACCCAGGGCCCTGTACATGCTATGAAATACTCTATACCACTGAGCCATAGCTCCATCCTCTAAGATAAATAGTTTTAACTGGTTTGGTTATAGCACTGATTGATATATCAACTAATTTTTTAAAAGAGATAACCAGCAAATTTCCAGAAGGAAGATATCACATACTTAAAAGGATATATTATGCAAGAGAAATATGTGTTTATTTTGAAATCATTGTTGTGATCTAAGCTTTTGTGTTTTATTTTGTTTGGTTTGGTTGGTTTTACTTATTGACCGAATTACCGACAAGATACTATTTGCTTTATTTCAAGACTCATTTGAGATTTTATGTCAAGAAGCATATTAGGATTCTCTAATGAAATAAAACCAATCAGAGATAAGTATGTGTGTGATTGATAATGTGTGTGCATGTGAACATAAACACATGTATATACGATGCTATTCTGAAAGCTGAGAAGCCTCACAAGCTACCTATAAGATGGGAACCCAGGAAAGCTGTTGGTACATTTCAAACATTTGAAAGCTGAAGTACTGATGGTATAGATTACAGTCTGAGTCTGAAGGCCAGAGGATCAGGAGTCAAGGTCAGAAGATCAGTGCCTGAGAGCAGATGTCAACTTTCCTGACCTTTCCTGTCTGTTAAGACCATCAAGAGATTGAAGGATGCTCGCCACATTGGAGAGAGGC
>NW_022964507.1:0-260 GCF_012274545.1 Fukomys damarensis
TAGCGGAACAACTGAGCTAAATCTCTGGTTCTAATATTTTTTTCAAAATGGAAAATTCACTCAATTCCACTGCCTGGACAGATCATGTTTTCCAATATTCCATGCTTTTTCAGACCATGTGGCCCTGAGCCACATTTCTCAGAGTCATAATCGTAGTTGTTACTCTTGCATATGTTTCCATAAGTTTTTCTTAATTTCTTCATAGTTCACATGAGTTTTTTTTTAAGACAGGGTCTCACTATGTAGTTGAAGCTGACCTG
>NW_022964508.1:0-4162 GCF_012274545.1 Fukomys damarensis
GGCACACTGGGACCATACAGTCTGTGAGATTTACTACCTGATGCTTTCAGGAAAAAAAATGACCAAGCTTTGTTTTAGAGAAGCATTTACAGCTAAATGAAAGGATGGCACAAATTGCTCCAAAGTCAGTAGAGGTAGAACGGGTAAAATATAAGGAGGCAAGGACTACATCTTCTGAACTTCTGAAGTTCTAGATTGAGCTTATTAACTTTATTATGCTATTCTGTCTTTATTTAAATTTACAATTTACTAAGCAAAGATAAAAACAAAGCATTCAAGGAAATAATTAGAAAACGTGGCTAAGCCCCCTGCCAAATTTGCTAGCAGGTTGTGCCAGAGACCTTAGTCCTGGTCTGTGAAGCTGCAAGGCCCTAATTGAGAAAACATCACAGTTGAGGAGTGGGACTCCACCAATGTTCTTTCCCTAAATTATGGCCTCTCCCATTGAACTGAAAATTACTGGCTAATTAATACTCAGTCCTATTTGTCCTTTTATTCCTTCTGCAGGAATGCATTTGCCCCCCTTTTATGAGCCTTTCATGTGACAACTGCTATTGCCAGATGTCTCACATAAACCCTCCCCTATTTCTTCCCACACTTGTAATCAATATCAGAAGTCTTAGGAGACTGGTGTCTTTGCTGGCCTCATAAGTTCAGATGACCCCAGATCCTTGCTTTCTGTTTAAATCTCCTTGTTTCTGTGTCTTTCTTTCTTTCACTTTGTGTCATATTGCCTTGTAGGAGATTGAGACTTTTGTCTGGAACCTCAATAAGAAAACAGTCCCTCATTTCTCTATACCTAAATGACTATTTTCACCAGGATTCTTTTCCAAGAATAGAGTTTTGTGAATAGCTTATCAACAGATCAGTGCTACTTAACTGAAAGAGCCACTTTATCTATGAGTCATTCAGTTGCTACAAAAGAATTAGGCCATTTAAAGGAACCTGCACAAGAGAAACAAGAATGAAATTTGGCCAAGGGTGAGCCAGATCCAAATGGTAACAACCCCAAGCTACAGCAACATCTGCTTAACCCATAATCAAACACTTGCATACACAAAGTGTGCAATACAAAAACACAAATTTCTTAATGAAAGGTAACAACAGCCTTCTAAATTCTAAGAATAAGCAGAAAGCCTATTAATGTGTCACTTGCCCATTGTGCTTAATGAACAGCAGCTCTCATAACAGAGACTGATGACAAATATACCTGGACAACAGCCAATTCTCCTTCCTTTGCATAAAGGGAGTAGAGGGTCACGATGTGTAAAGAGAGGTGGAGGAGGAGAGAATCCTCATCGGCTTTAGGCTTTCACAGTTCACCCTGTCAGACTGGGCCAGTGGTGGCTACTGCTGCTGTGTGCCCAGCAGCAATGTCCACAGCTTGTCCCACACTGTCACACCAGGACAATAAGCAATCTGGCATCACTATACCACTCCTCAGGGCAGCTGTGAAATTAAAATCCATCAACGGCTACCCATTTTATATCCACTTCAAGGAAGAACCTAACAAGATGTCCCCTTGTCAAGACCTGCATTCACCTGTGTTTGAGAACCTGTATTTGAGGACATAGCTCATTGTGTCCTCAAGCTCCACATCCATGGGTTCACAAAACCGTGGGCCAAAAAATATTTCAAAACAGTTGGCCTGCATTTACCACTTAGAGACTTTTTCTTATTGATGCTTCCTGAATAATGAGGAAACTATCATATATGCTTACTCTTCATTCAATTTTATAATGAAGCCAGAGATGATTTAAATATGGAGGTTACAAAGAAAAAACACATGTTTTTAAATAAAAGCCATAGGCAACCCTAGATTTGGGTATCTGCAAGGTTCCAAACCACACCCTCAGGGATATGGAGGCACAAATATAATGCCAGATTATCAGACTGAAATGCTCTTTGGACCCTCAGAGCCATCTATACAAGAAATCATCCAGCTGAAATGCCTTCCATTTTTTCCCTCCACTTCCAAAAGGAAGAAACAAGAGGAAAAAACTGAGACCTTAGGAGTATCCAAACGTCCCAAGCCCTCTGCACCAAGGCCCATATTGGTGAAGACAGACATAGGGACAGAGTCTTGACATCAGCAGTCTTTGCTCTGGAATTCCAGAGTCAGGGCCACCTGTGCCTTCTCTGTGCCTCAGATAATCTGGGATCCTCAGAAGCAGCCTTCCAATGAAGGGGAGAAGACACATGGATGAATGGAGTTCCTGGATCTACAGTTCCCTGGGCCAAAGGAAACTGCTGACCCTTAGAAGGGACTGATTCCTTTCTCTTGAACCTCCCTGATCTGCAGGTCGAGTGCAAGGTCCAGTTTCAAATGCTCAACATGAGTCCCCCAGCTGCCCTGGGGGAGGGACATCTCCTCCCCAGATGCCTTCACTTCTGCCCCATCCCATGCAAAGATCAGCTGCCTGCGTTGGATAATATCACAAAGTAAACTTTTTAAATTTCTTCCAGAATCCCCCTGACACACCATACTTTCTCACCAATATAACATAAATCTTTCCTTTTAAATCAAAGTCATCCAAAATCCTAATTAGTGACAACACAACATTAGCTTGAAAGCATCCCCTGGTTTCAGTGTGAGTGTTCAATATTATATTATATTATAAAGATGCAGCTGTAGGTAGATAACTGACTAAAACAATAATGAATGTGATTTTAACCACTCAAAATTTCAGACACTAGGGGTTGCTATAGCAACTGAAGATAGTCTGCTTTGTGTTTCTAATATTTTTTCTATGATAGTAAGTGTTGTTCAATTTATGCTTTCATATATATGGTTTGAAATACCGAAGATAACTTTTGGTTACCCAAGGTAATCATAACTTTACTTCTTTTCAAATCATTCTGCAGCTTGTATACCTACTAACAAAACTGCTCTGATACACAGCTGTGATTCTTTGCAGCATCACCTGTAAATGAGGTTACAGACCAGTGAGAAAGGCTGACCACACACAAGCATTTCCAACACAGAAAGGCAACACCCAGACACACAGTTTTAATTTTGAATTCTAATAAAGCTGATCATTTTTCATTTTAAAGTAGTCATTTTCAACCTGGGATCAGAGTGGTTGAATCACCTGGGGAACCTTTGATAAGAAAGTGGGTCTACCCCAGACCAATTTCACCAGAAACTAGGAATAACCAGAATCAGTGTCAAACAGCCCCGGTGCTTCTACCATTGGAGGCACTGCTGAGAACCATACACATCACCCTGTATTTTTTGAGAGCACAAACCAGCTTTCTCCTGTAACATTACAGATTCCCAAAATAAAATTCTCCCACTGTGAAAGGGAATAATGAAAGATTCCCAACCTCAAATGTTCCAGCATAAGTAGGAGTATTCCAAGTCCAGACATTTGAAAAAACAAAAAGAGCAAACTATGAACTAAATATGCTGATAAATTCTTGGAAGACCTTAGGACTTTAGAAGTGATAGCTTACATTTTCCAGTCCAGTCACAGTGCACAAATATGAAGAGCAAAAGATTATTTTTTCATGAAATATTAAGAGTTAAAGTGAAGATGGAAAGAGCAGCTTTATTTTGTAAGCCACTTCATGCTTCCAGGAACATGTGAATAAAGGGTGTTTGTCCTGACTACTGAGCCAATCTGGACAATGCCTCCTACAAGCAACCACATACAAAGAAAATAATCCTGAATTTTTAACATTGAAGACTGAAAAATAACTGAGAAATGAGATACAAAGAAAAAATAGTTGAACACTGACAAAACTTTTTACCAGCTGCACAAAGCATTTAGAGTACTGATTACAAAACTTTTAGGAGCAACAAAAAAAGTAAGAATGAATTTGGAACATACAGTCTTGGGCTCTTGCACACATGGCTCCTTCATGGCTAGGGAAGCTGTGCAGGGGGACAGGATGTGAAAAGACAGTGATTTCAGGACTCAGGGCGCATCCTGTGCAGGCCCAGGGTGTTTAAGAAACCTCCCTCAGCAACTCAGCCTGGGGAGCACATGGGGATGCTTCCATTTCTCCTGAGATGAAGCAAGAAGGATGAACATTTACTTAAGTTGTCGTAATGAAAAGGGACAAACACAAGACGATGCACCGTGGTCATTATGACCCCACAGAAGGGGGAAAAAGGAGGGGGGGGGGACACAGGCAAAGCCAGCAAAGGGAGTGGGAG
>NW_022964508.1:4212-4654 GCF_012274545.1 Fukomys damarensis
AGAGTGTATGTAGCACACTCGATCTGGATCGAGCCTCAACACCACAAAAATAATAACCCCATAAACAAGGAAAGAGAAGGAAACACATCAACTCCAGCCGAGATGGAGAATGAGCAGCCTGCAGATGAATACTTGGAAGAAGCAGGAACGGAGTGGGAAGGAGGCAAACCCAGTAAAACCTAGAGCCTACAGAATTGGTGGGACCGGGGCCTAAGGGCCAGGCCATTTACACTCTCATCCACCAGAACTCCAGAGAGCAGAGAGCAGGCCCAGGAGAATGTGTGTCATGCAAGATATGGAGGATGGCCTTTGCATGACGGTACTCCGGTCTACACACGACTATGTACTACATATATCCCTCATAGAGAGGTATCTATATACTTTCTATATGTGCTATACATATCTGTATACACATTATACATGTCCATATACTTTATGCTGT
>NW_022964508.1:4688-7740 GCF_012274545.1 Fukomys damarensis
AACTCCAGTCCCTGTGCTTGCAAGGCAGGACAAGGCACCACTGAGCTAAATCCCTGGCACATGTCCACATACTTAAAATGTTTGAAAGTAAAAGTGTCATTCATCTCTACAATTAGGTCAGTGTCTTAGCAATTCAAGTCACAAAAAGATCTGTGAATTGTGTGAGAGTATGGGAGTGCGTGTGTGATTCTTTGGATTTTTCTCAGGAGGGATAGTAGAGGAAAAGGATAAAGAAAGAACTCTATTTCATACTTTAATACATGCCCTAAAAATAACTTCATAGGGCCAGGGATTTAGCTCAGTGGTTCTGTTGCCTGCCTTGCAACACAAGAACCTGAGTTTGATCCCTGGTACCCACCCCGCCAAAAAAAGCAAACATAAAAGTAACTTGCTAATGAGATGATTAAGCTTTGACCCAGGTATCCCTCTGCTTGATATCTTTCCACAACAATTAAAAGAATTACAGCACAGTGATATATGTGCACCCATATTTATAGTGGCACAGATCATAATAGCTAAAACTTGGAAACAGCCCAACTGCCTGTTAACTGGAGAATGGATAAAGGACATGTGGTTCTTCTATAAAATGGAGCACTACTCAGCCATAAAGAATGAGAAACTGGAGACATTTATAGCTAAATGGATGCACATTGAGGCCATACTCTTAAGTGAAATGAATGGGACCCACTTGAGTAAATACTGAATAGTTTCTCTGGGGTGAAAAACTGAAGGTTTAAATAAGGTTCAAATAGTATAACTGAGAGTGTGAAACAGGAAGAAAATGGCTAAACGGGAAGCATGAAGGTTAGGGGAATGGAAATAAGGGAAAAGAAGAAATGTGAAAAAATGAAAAAAGGCAACAAACCTTGTAAATAGGAAAGGGTGAAGGGGGTGAAGGGAGGCCAGGGATATGGGAAAAAAACAAGAACCAAGGTATATCATATAAAGGTACAAAATCCCAATGATAAATGTAACTGTATTGTTTGCATTAAATGTACCAATAAACTTAATGAAAAAAAAAAGCAAGGGAGGAAACAGAAACTCAGAAAGAGTGGGAAGAATAACAGCAGCTTATGGAGAATACCTAGGAATGGTCAAGTCCTGGAAAGAAGAGAAGTCTGATGTGAGGGACTTGACCGGGCTCCAGGACCAGCTCCTCCCACACAGTAAGCACCCTTCCTGCTCATAGGTGTCTGGGACACCTGCCGGTGGCACTGTACCTGTAACCACAGTGTGTCCTCCTTGGATGAGGTCCTGTCAATCACACTGCACTGGGAGGTGGCCGACTGGCCAGCGTTCACCTCCATGTTCTGGATCCACAGGAAGTGGGGAGTCCGGGCTACAGGAAGACAAAGACGTGAAGACACTGTAAGTGGGGATCCATACCAAACACACATCTCTGTCAATCTGCCTGCAATCTGGGGCCTTCCTAGTGTGTTCCCTTTGGGAGAAAAGAATGCCTTGCATATTACAGATTTGAAGATTTCACTGCAGTTGTAAAAGATAGCATGGAAGGTTTTGTGTGTGTGGTGTGTGTGTAAGAAGAAATATGCCAGTTTGGGACAGAATCAAAAAGGAAGGTATTTTATTGTTCCTGCCATGCAAATTATCATAGCTCAGCAGTCTTCTTGTAAAAACATATCTCTGAAAGGAAATATTAATTCTGAGAACTGCACGTCTCTCTTGAGGCACAGGGTTCTATCTTTATTCAACAAAATTTAACTCCAGAAAGAATTCTAATGCATTCCTTGTCACTGCTGTTCATATCTTACTTGGACTGTTTAATAAACGTTTTTTTATCTCATTGAGTTTATTGGTACATTTTAGGTATACAGTACAGTTATATTCATCATTGCGATCTTGTACCTTTATATGGTACATCTTGATTCTCATTTTATCCCCATACCCCTGCTATCCCTTCACCCCCTCCTCTGTTTAATAATCTTAATGAAGTCTAAATTTGGAAATGGTTAAGCATTGTTTGGCCGTGAAAATAAATTCATAAATAAAAATTAATTTTGTTTTCAAAATAAGAACACCTTTGACCCTAGGATGCCAGTGGTGAGTTTATTTCTTAAATGTTTAAGGAAGCTGCTGACTTATTTTCTCTTCTGGAAGCAGTTTATACAAAGTAGTACTGGATTTTTGTTTTAATATATCCAATGTACACAACATATGGGCTTATAAAGAACTTGTATCTTTTTCATTATATTATTCTGCTTTGAATTGGCAGCAAAATAGTAGAGATTCTAAACGATTCTTACATCTCAGATTTCAAAGACTGATATGTGCAAAAAATCAGTCAAGGATATCTGTTGTTTTCAACTCTAAATAACATTGAACTGCAGGGTAGAGCCATTGAAATTCAGAAAGAAAACAAATGGCACCCTGACTGAAAAAAGAGAAATCTTCTGATTTTTTTTTTGTACCAGGAGTCACACTCGGGACCTTGTGCTTGTGAGGAAAGTGGCAGAACCTCTGAGCTAAATCTCAGACCCAAGAAAGAAATGCAATACTCAGAGATATCAATATTTTGGTCCAGTCAAGGCAGCACACGCCTGTAATTGCAGCACTCTGGGAGGCTGAGACAGGGTAAGCCCAACTTCAATCCAGCCAAGACAGCTTAGCGATTTAATGAGACCTTGTTTCAAAATAAAAAAAAAAAAAGCAGTGGGAAAATAGGTCAGTGCCAAGTTCCAGGGTCAATCCAAGTATCAAGATAGAAAAAAAAATGTCTTAATTTCCTGTTCAAAAAAATTTTAGACTCCCAGGGGGGAAAAACATTGATAAAAGTTCAGTAAGGCCTTACAGGACATGAGGTCAACTTACAAAAATAATTTGGATTTCTGTATACTAAGAATGAATGACCCTAAAAGGGAAATTATGAACAAAACAGAACAAAACAAATTCACTCACCATCAGTACATATATCCTAGCTGAGATACTCTGGCTGAGGTGAACATGCTGACCCTCTAAATCATATAGACAGGCAGGGACCCAGAACAGTCAAAACATATTGAACAAATGGAACCAAAGCTGAAGGGTTCACAGA
>NW_022964509.1:0-656 GCF_012274545.1 Fukomys damarensis
CAGTGTCATGCGGGACACCCTCCAGCTTCTGACTCAGGCTCCTGCACCTTTCCACCTATGCTCTGTCCAGCCTCCTGGTGCCCGATGCTTGGAGCCAGTGTCTGTCAGCCCACCAACCCGTCCACCCATCTATTAATGTACAAATCACCTACCTAGACTACGGTAATCACACGATGAAACAATAAAACCTACCCCTCTTTACTTATATCAGCACCTGGAAGGATTACCTTTTAAAATAACTAGTAAATACGGTGCTTTTCAATGGCAATCCCACAATCTGGGTGCATTCAAGCTATTTCATAAACAGGAATTCTTAAGGGATTTAATTGACTATTTGCAAGCAACGGTCTCTAAAACCCATCACCTATAACAGATTTTTCCACTTTTTATTACCTTTTTAAATTCCACCTTCAACTATGAATTTGAGTATCAATGAAGATTTAGGAGTATGTCATAATTGGTTTCTGGTAGTGCCTATTATCAGCATAGAAATCTGAGTGTAACTGTCACACATGTGAATATGGCAAAGATTCGAGTTTAAAAATCTGGAATTCAGGTCTGCAAAAGCACAGTACTGTTAAGTTTTTCCGTTTGTAATTTTTTGATGGAGTCAACACTAGCAGTTTAGACTACAAATAGGTAATACTAGTGACACT
>NW_022964510.1:0-227 GCF_012274545.1 Fukomys damarensis
TTTATGTAAGAAATTTGGTGGCCTTTTTCAGAAGTAAAGTATGTGGATAAAAGTCCTTATGGTATAACCTTTTCCTGAGAATTGCATGTGTTAATGATGGAAAAAGTTTATAGTAGTATCACTTTCATGCTAAAAACAGGATGTAATATTTTAAAACATCAAAAACAAATGTCATTTTATACCCATATTTATAAGTGGCAATTATACATTTTTAAAAATCTTTAGAA
>NW_022964511.1:0-200 GCF_012274545.1 Fukomys damarensis
AGGTGGTACAACTCTGTGAGTTCACAAGTGAAGTCCACTTCTTATGGGGAGCACAACTGTTGTTCCTTTTGTTTCTAGGTCTCTGCCTGTCAGAGATTGAAACACTGTTGTGAGGAGCTTTAGCAGTGAAGCCCTTTAGGCCTGCGGGAGTGCCTAGCAGCTCTGTGTGCACACAAGCCTCCAGAAGTCTGTGTACTTGG
>NW_022964512.1:0-388 GCF_012274545.1 Fukomys damarensis
CCAGAGTCTCCAGCTTGTAGATGGCCTGTCATTGACATATAGGCCTCTACAGCTATTCTCTGTGTGTCTTTCTGTCTCTCTATCTATCTATCCATCTTCTACCATCTCTCTCCATCCATCCACCCACCACCCGTCCATCCATCCATCCATCCATCCATTGTATTGGTTCTGTCCCTCCAGAGAATCCTAATAAACGTCTCAAATGTTGCATTTAGGATTATACACATTTGCCATTGATAACACAGGCTGTTGTGGACAACCTTCCTGTGTGGTAAAATATCTAAAACATACCTACTTTACTAGCTACTGAGTATTTTTTAAAGATTCTCAGAAATGAGTCAGTACTATAATTGAATATTAAGGGGTTACTGCCATGTGGCAGTTAATC
>NW_022964513.1:0-230 GCF_012274545.1 Fukomys damarensis
GTCTGGGGTTTGGTTACCAGTGCAACTAATCACATGTCTAATTTCAATCCTAACCATTTTACCGAACTCAGAGGAGGTGAGAGTCAGTCAGTTAAATAGTCACTGATGACTAATGATTTAATCAATCCTGTCTTCCAGTAATAGAGATTCCACCAAAACCCCATATCGTGTCCTATTTAGCTCTTCCTACTGGCTAGTTCAAAGTTGTATCCTTCTGTAGTAAACCAGTA
>NW_022964514.1:0-224 GCF_012274545.1 Fukomys damarensis
CCAGGAAAATGCAGGTGAAAACCACAATGAGATGTCTCTTCAATAGAATGAAATCTTTTTTTTTTCCATCAGAAAGGACTGTGTGTGGCAAGGATGCAGAGAAAGCGCGCCTTTCATAAGATGCTGGTGGAATGTGAAATGGCACCACCACTCTGGAAAATAGACTGGCGCTGCTAGATTCTCAAAGGTTTAGCACAGAGTTATCACATGACTCAGCAATTCCA
>NW_022964515.1:0-221 GCF_012274545.1 Fukomys damarensis
GGTTTTTTCCCCCTGAGCCAGGAAGGAAAACTAGAGACTTAAAAGCGAAAAAGATAGAGAAAATAGATATGCTATTTTAAAAAATCATTCTAAGGCACTCGTGTAAAAAGATTGAATAACACATTAAAATTCACCCCCTAATAAGGAGAAACTTTATGAATTGATAACTAATAAAAGTCAAATTTGGGAAGAGACATAGACAAGGTCATAAAATTCTCTGA
>NW_022964516.1:0-211 GCF_012274545.1 Fukomys damarensis
CTCCCACTGATTTTTCATTTGTGTGCTTTTGTTGTTTTTGTTTTTGTTTTGAGGAAGGTTCTCACTATGTACCTGATACTGACCTAGAACTCACTATGTAGCCCAGGCTGGTTTTGAACTCACAGAGATCCTCCTGCCTCAGCCTCCGGAGTGCTAGGATTAAAGGCGTGAGCCACCACACCTGGCTTGATTTTTCATTTGTATATCACAC
>NW_022964517.1:0-350 GCF_012274545.1 Fukomys damarensis
TTTTTTTTCTCTGGAATGGAAGTAAGATGCTGCTTCCTACCTCTGTAGTGGCAGCAACAGTAATGTATTTCCTCAGGGGTTTCCAGGTGAGATTCCTGGCACGGAAGTGACCAAGGCAGGGAGCTGACCATTAATGTCACCTTCTCTAATGCTCTGGGGATAATTTCCCCTCTGACCAACACTGCCATGTAGTTTTTACAGTTGTTCCTCAGAGCTTAATGTCAGGTCTTGTTCTCTAGGCAGCTACACCTCTCCATGAGCTAACCAATATCCTTTATTTAAAACTCCCTTTCTGCTTAACTGGCTAAAAGAGTTAGATTTGGCTGCTTTGAATCAAGATTAATGACTAC
>NW_022964518.1:0-519 GCF_012274545.1 Fukomys damarensis
ACGTATTTACTATAAAAAGTTAGTTCAAATGAGGAACTTCAAACCAGGTGCAGTGGTGCACATGTGCAATCCAAGCACTTGTGAGTCTGAGGCAGGAGGATCGCTGCAAGTTTCGGGCCTGCCTGGGAGTCCAATGAGTTCAAGGCCAGCCTGAACCACATGGTAAGACTGATCCTGGGTCGGGGGAGAGGATGAACTCTGGAAAACAGTATCTTTCATGAATTTAATTCACTTGAACTGCTCTTGGTGTGTACGCCATCTTCCTGCGTGTTACCTCAATTACTGAATGTTCAGGGGAGTTTCATCATTTTGACATGCCAACAGGAAATTTCAAGTTTGAAGGAGTAGACAAGGTCAGCTCACAGGAAGGCGCAGCTGAGTGACGTGGGGAAGGACTCTGCTCCTGACTGATGCACCGCTGGGCTCTGCCTCTCACCCACCTGCAGGAGTCCTGCACCGGGACCAGGTGAGACTGTGGCCCAGCCTGAGAGAAAGCCCGCCCCACCTCAAACAGCAGTT
>NW_022964519.1:0-259 GCF_012274545.1 Fukomys damarensis
ATTGGTTTTCATTAGGCCTCAAGTCATCATCAGCAGTTGCTGGTGAGTTAATTTAGTAGACATAGCCACAGTACCAATGACGGATACCGTAAATGCGCTGTGGTTCAGTGTTTCAGTACAGAAAGGTAGAAATGCCAGTAGTTAAACAGAAATGATGTAACAGTAGCTACTTGTTCATCTACCATGTTATCTATTCATTCAATTAGCATTTACTTAATTTGAGTAACTGTCACTGTCTCTGAATCTTGTACCTATTTTA
>NW_022964520.1:0-248 GCF_012274545.1 Fukomys damarensis
TATGTTTTATCTTGGAGAATGATACATATGCAGCTGAAAAGAATGTGTATTCTTATTTTGTGGGTGGAATACTCTGTAGACATCTATTAAATCCATGTATTCCAAAGCTTGGTTCAGTTCTATTATTTTATTGTTGATTTTCTGCCTAGATAATCTGTCAATTTGTGATAGTGGGGTATTTAGACCCCCCACTAAAATTGTATTAGTGTTTATTTGGTTTTTCATGTTACTTAATATTTGTTTTATAT
>NW_022964521.1:0-212 GCF_012274545.1 Fukomys damarensis
GTGCCAGATTTTCTGTTTAGGGATGATCAACCTGCATGAAATTTCCTATATACAAACTGTACTGTCATGTATTTGGTTCAAACCCTTAATGTGCCTACGTGATTTTTGTCTACTTTTTTATCAAATTACAGTGAATTAGCCTAGTTGCTAATTCTCCTTAGACTACTAGCAGTTAACATTTTATATCGAGATGCTCTGTGGTTCAGCACAGA
>NW_022964522.1:0-206 GCF_012274545.1 Fukomys damarensis
GTTTGTAAATAGGGAGGGGAGGAGGGGGTGAAGGAAGGGCAGGGACAAGGGGAAAAATGAGAACGAAGACCTGTCATGTAAAGGTACAAGATCTCAATGAATGTAACTGTACTGTGTACCTAAAATGTACCAATAAAGCCACCATTCCAATAAAAAGAAGAAACTTCTAAAATTGAAAATCAAAGAAAAAGAAACGCTGAAAAAAA
>NW_022964523.1:0-936 GCF_012274545.1 Fukomys damarensis
GTTGAGAAAATAGCTAGACTTTATTATTTCTGCTAAGTTGTATATACATTTATCTCACAGTAGTGTAAGAAACAATTTTCTATATAGGCAAAGCCCCCAATATACATACCCATGAGGTCAGCAAATCCTCCTACTGGCAATCGGCAGGTTCCAGTAACAAACTGCAGAAGTCTCATTCTCTTCTCATTATCAATTTCTTTAACAAACTGTTAAAATCACATTAAAAGAGATATGCAGGTCATATGTTACATTAAGCTCGCTGAACAAGGAAAAGGATTTCAAACTTTAACTGAACCCCTGGTGTCACCTGCACTAGTAACTTTCCTCAACACCGTGGAAGGGGGGAGCATTTCCATGTTTTGTCAAGTCCCTACCAACCCTTCCCCTACATAAATCTCAGGATGACATCTTTCTGAATCTATTGTTTTTGGTACCAGGAATCGAACTCAGAACCATGCCCTTGCAAGGCAGGCACAGTGCCACTGAGCAAAATGCCAGCTCTTAGGATGACATCTTTAAAGGAAATGTTCCGTGGGCATAAGAAATCCTTATTCAGGCAGTTTTTGAAGATCAGCTCTTCTTGGGGTTCCCCTGCTCTGCCACTTAAGCCTGGCTGTCCTATAGGACATTCATGTGAATACACAGTTTGCGTCTATATAGACTTTTTGGTTTTATGAACAAATGAAATCAATCTCATAAAATTCTGTTTCAGATATAACCAACAACTCCCTTTTCTCCATGTTCTTTAGGTTTTGGTTGATGCTACATATAGGCAGAATTATGCAGCTTTTATCTCCTATACTTGAATCAAAGCATTAGGTTTCTGGCTGGAATTGCTAGCCAAGCTAAGCCAAAACATTTTTTGCAAGCAATAGCTTCTGTTGTTTCACTACTGTAAATTATTTTAAAATGCTAACCCTATTTGTTATAGCTCAG
>NW_022964524.1:0-1129 GCF_012274545.1 Fukomys damarensis
CAAAAATTTTATGGAGATGCCATATTTTGGCAGGCTCTAATGTAGGCTCTAAGAGCATTAATGGACTGTATGGTGTTAATTGCCTGTTTGCAATCCTGGTTAGTGTTCTCATAAGGCAGCTGTAACACCAGGATATTGGCTGCTGGAGTATTAGAAATTTGTCCTTTCACTGCTTCCTATAATTTAACCACAAACTCTGGGTAGGATTCATTTGGCCCTTGTAAAATTTGAGTAAAAGACTGAACTGGAGTGCCATCTTCTGGTACTTACACCCAATCACGGCACAACAAATCAGCAATCTGGGTGAAAGCATCTTGGGACAACTGGCCTGTTTATTAATATATTTAGCTCAGTGGTTCCAGGAAGCACAAGGTTTTGATCCCCAGTACAAAATAACAACAACAAAAAACTATAAAAAGATTCAACTTATAAAATATTTTTAAAAAACATACGATATCTGCACACTTGCCAGGATCTGAAAGCATATCTAAGGTGGTGTTGACTTCATCTCCTTCCCTGTTCTTTTGAGCCTTTTCCCTTATCAGAGACTGCAATTGAACTTAAAAGTACAAATACTGAGCAGTAGACAAGCACGTTTTTGCCAAATGACTGACATCAAAAGACACCAGCATGTAAGTTTGTAGCACATTTTCTAGTAAACCAATGGTTTAGAGGCTTTGTACCCCATTGTTAACCACACTCTGTTTTCAATCTTTCAGAATTTTAAAACTCAAAGGTTGCATGTACTTCTACCCTCGTTTGGGATATTCAGAGTTAGCTTGTGTACCTACAGGAAAACACATTGGGGCTCCAAAGATCTCTCCCTGAGCTGCTGCCTGTTGTATTGACTTACAGTAATGAATGTCAGTAGTACTTGTTTGCAATGACTGCACAATGAGGGCAGACTTTAGCAGTTCAAGTAGAGGTGGAGGAGAGGGGCAGTAGGAACTGCTGGTGACGGTGAATGTCACTTTGCCTGAAAGGGGTGGAGGGTCTGCCATGTGAAAAGTGAGTGGTAGAAGCTTCAGAGGCTACTGGGATTATTTGTAAAGGCCCTGAAATAGAACACACCAAAGTCCAGTTTTGTGTGTGTGTGTGTGTGTGTGTGTGTGTGTGTGTGTGTGTGTGT
>NW_022964525.1:0-227 GCF_012274545.1 Fukomys damarensis
GAAGTCCCATTTAGCAAATCTAAGGGTCTCCATCTAAATACTTTAAAAGTTTTAATAACCTATAAAATCCAGATTGTAACAAATAGCACATTATTTTTAATCAACGAAAGATTTCTGAGTTATTATATGGAAATGACAATATGTATTCTAACAAAAAACAAAACAAAAAAAAGAAAATGTTTCAAGAACACCATTAATTCAACATTAATTCAAATTGGAAAACAAAA
>NW_022964526.1:0-242 GCF_012274545.1 Fukomys damarensis
GGCTGAGGCAGGAGGATTACAAATTCAAGCCCAGCTTGGCAATTTAGCAGCTTAGCAGAAGCATGTCTCAAAATTATAAAAACAAAACAAAACAAAAAAGCAACTTTAAAGGGCTGAGAATATAGCTCAGTGCGAAGGCCCCGGGTAAGTCCCTGTACCAGCATCAAAAGAAAGGAGTTGGGGGACCTGGCCCCCAAAACCAAAGTAGAAGATAATAAATCAGTTTTAATAATTAAGATAGC
>NW_022964527.1:0-2138 GCF_012274545.1 Fukomys damarensis
GGAATGAATTTGGAATTATTGCTTCCATTTCAATTTCATTGAAAAGTTGGAAGAGTAAAGGCAGTAGTTTTTCTCTAAATGTCTTGTAAAATTCAGTAGTGAATCCATCAGGACATGGGCTTTTCTTTGTTGGTAATTTTTAATTACATTTTCAATTCCACTGATTGTAATTGGGGTGTTTAACATGTTTTTATCTTCTTTGTTCAACTTTGGCAATTCATGAGTATTGAAAAATCTTTCCATTTACTCTGTGTTTTCCACTTTATTAGAGTACAGGTTCTCAAAGTAGTTATTAATGATCCTCTGTATTTCTGTTGGATCTATTGTGACTTCACCTTTTTCATTCCTGATTGCACTGATCTAAGTCTTTTCTTTCCTTTTTTTTTAATATAGAGTTTATATAAAGAGAGTTTTGCATTATACATCAATCTAGGTTAGAGGTTGTTTTCTTTTAGGACTTGAAATACCTCACTCCAGGCTCTCCTTGACCTAAGGGTTTGTGTTGAAAAGTCTGCTGTGATTCTGATGGGCTTTCCTTTACATGTGATTTGTTTCTTTTCTCTTACTGCTTGTAGTATTTTGTTTTTCTGTTAGGTTTCTGGAATATTGATTATCATATGTCTAGGTGTAGATTTTTTTTTAGTCATAGCTAGTTTGAGTCCTATATGCCTCACTTATCTGTTTATCTAATTCTTCCCCTCTGTTTGGGAAGTTTTCTGTCATTAATTCTTTGAACAGCTTTTTTAAGTCTTTTGCATTTTCTCCTGCTACTTCATGGATTCCTATCAGTCTTATGTTATTCTTCTTTGCATCACCTAGGTGTTGTTGGATCAATTTCTCATGATCCCTTGCTGTTGTTAAGAGACCTCTGTTTTCATGCTGTCTGTGATCCTATCTTCTATATATGAGATTCTATCTTCTCATTGTTTTATTCTCTTGCATGCACTTTCAAGAGAGTTTTTTTTTTTTTTTTTTTTTTTTTTTTTAAGAAGAGCATCAATCTCACATAAATGAAAGGTACTTTTCTTATTTGGAAAAAATTTAATACAGAAATATGCAGATAATGTGATAACCCAATACAGAGTGTGTTGTGCTCCATATCTACCTGTTTGTGCTCCCTGCTTTTTCTTATTCCCTAGAAGAGTTGAATGTGAACTGTTTCCATTTCCAAATCACCTAGTGAAGTGTCATGATGTATTAACATACCTTATTTCTGTTCTAGAGTCTCAAATCATAGCTTCCATTTTTCTTACCATCTCTATGGTTATCTGGGAAATTATTTCTGTTTTGAAATTTTAGTGCCTGATTGATCTGTTCTGTTACTTCCTGTGCTGTGAGTTCTGAGTGTCCTGGTGGTTCACTATCAGCCTTTTCATCCTCCTTTGCCCTACTCTTTGCCATTGGTGAACTGGCAGTCTGTCTTTGTGTCTTACTTGAGTTTTTTCTACTTTTGTATTTTTGCTCTTGGGTTGTCCTTTATTCAAATATTTGTGTTATTAAATCTTCCTGATATAGTTGCATTTTAGCTTTTGATTCTCTAATGACTCATAGACATTCTCATTTTCACAATATCAGAGAAAACAACTTGTCAAATCCATCCTTATCCTTTATCCCAGTCAATACAGTCAGCAACACAATAGGATCAAACACTACTTGCAAATTGACCACTTGTGATAGTCATTAATCTATCACCTTTAAACCATGTGAATTGAGTTAAAATCAAGAAGCAGGCCAAAATATCTTTGCAGTGAACAAACTCCTCATCATAGCATATTTACCATTTAGTATAGGGGCCTAGACAGAATTAGATTGAGAAGAGTAAATAAGTAAAAGAACTGGAGAAGGTTCCAGGTGAAGCCAGAGGACACAGAATGACCACACAATCTTTAGGAAACAGTTAAACTCAAAAGGGATAGACAGAGTACAAGTATAAGGACAAGAATATATCCCCTTAGCAGCAATAGGGGCTCACTTTCCCTTGAAACTCCTGACCTTTGAGTGAAGCACAATGATAGAAAAAAAGAACATTAAGAAAAAAGCAAAATGATAAAAGAAGAAATCTGAGTCAGGGCAGAAGCAGGAAGAGAAAGAGAGATGAGTAACAATATGGTGGAGCAAGAGACTGAGTTAATGAAAGA